>NC_084911.1:11405737-11625737 GCF_949316345.1 Pungitius pungitius | reverse complement strand
AGTCCACACCACATGGTTCAGTCTCCACGCGGATCTCTTTGCTCTTCCGCTTGTAAACATTGGGCGTAGCGTGGAAAGCTTCGCGGGAAAAAAAGGGAGAACACGTCATTCACCTCCGCGTGGTGCATCAGGATCAATCACAATCTCACTGGGAAACATCACACCGCAGGAGAAATAATATTCAACATAAATCAAGCCTTTACGGTGGAGGAAACAGTCGTATTTGAAGCAACGTCTGCAGAAGAGCGTGTGGAAGGAGTGTAACGACTGCTCCCGCTGTACAGACTTAGCAAAGGGTCCGTCCAGGCTGGGGGTGCAGAGAGGGGGCAGCTTCACCGGCTGGGGGGGCTCAACAAGGTCCTTGTACCTGTGGAGGGTTTCGGTAGAAATACATGGCACCTATGAGACGAAACTCATTCCTCCCACAACACCGCCGTGAATTTGAAGTCGGTGTTGGCTGTGTGAAGTCGTAGGTGTTTCTTTCTAAAGCTCTTTCAGATGCTGATCCAAGCGCTCCTTTGAGGCAGGGAGCCTGAGAGGGAGCCACCATTATTACTTTCCTCCCTGACAGCTTGCGTCTCCATGGTGAACACTAAGCAACGGCCTGTTGAGCACTGTGCAAATACATTCAAATCTCCACTGCACTTGTCTTACTTTTCCTTCAGCTCCTCCGTGGTGCCCTTGTAAGGGAACATTGAGGCGATGGCTGAAAATATATTTTCGTTGGGGACCTTCTTGCTGCTGGATAAGTCCCTCACTTTGGGAGGAAGGGAAGAAAGAAAACAGCTTTAGCCACACGTCATGCTTCGATACAGATTCACAAATACATCTTATGCAACGTGTTCTTTTTAACATTTTGCAACAGTACAGAAGATTTCACAAAGCTTAAGGCCTCAGAGAAAACCCGTTTCTTCGCATTCTTAGTTTCTCCCAATATATATTTTCGGATCCCACATTCATAGATGCGTTTGTATACCTTAAAGCTTGGTGCGAAAGGTCACTAAATTGTGAAATTAGAGCCGAACCGTCTCGGTGACACGGGTTCCCTCAGACACAGCACCCGTGCAGGGACACAGGGGCGGCTTCGAGGCAAACAAGCACTGATTCGGCAGAGGAACAGTACCAGCTTTGTTCAGGCCGCAGCCTTCTTTATTCTCTCACAGGACAAAGTGTGACCGCAGGTGAAGACTTGCGTACCCTCAGTGGGGCTCCTCCTCTTCCTCCTGATGAATGCGACGGTACCCGCTCTGGCGTCTTCCGAACCCTCGGCTGAGCTCCTCATCACTCTCTCGTCCTCCTTCTTTACCGCCACATCCGCCGAGGCCTGTGCCGTCATCACGGCTGCTTCTTCTTCCTTCTCCTCCTCCTCCTCCTCCTCCTCCTCCTCCTCGTGATCAGAGTAATGACTCAAGGCCTCTACCAGCTCTTTAAAGACTTCGTCGCTGATGAACCCCCCCTCTGGGACACAGTTAACAGGTCACAACTTAACAACTGCCGGTCGCTCAAATATGTATTTATGTTTTTCACATGCTTCCAGGCTGCATCACTGGCACATAACGGACAAAAAGTGCCAAGGTAACGCCGCCGTTATATAAAGTATGAAGACATTATCAATTCAGCAAAAACCTCTGTCGCCATGGACACCATCGTAGTTGTCGATGAGTTCCTCCAGGAAGGCCTCGTCCTGTTCCAGCACCTCGTCGCCCATGTATGGGATGTTGTGAAGGAATGTCTCATCCTCCACCTAAGGAACAAAAAAAAACACATCAAGACAGGTTGATGTCCAGCGGATGGCAGATCATCTGGGGACAAAAAATGTCACCTAAGAATGTGATTTAAAGTCATACCATGAAGTTGTGCTGCAGGGGCGACCAAGAGTACATGAATGGGATTCCTGTCACTGTTGAAAGTGGTCTGATGGCAATGGCTTGAGCTTTAAATTCTGGGAAGCCAAACTCCACCGTGCACATCTATAGGAGAAGCAGAGTATAAGTATGGGATGACAAGACAATAAAGCACTGTTATAAAGCATTATTGGACAATTGTATAATTATGTAATCAAATAGAAATGCTACAGGCAATGCCACTCGGGAAAATAAACACAGTAAATACAATAAAAGGGACTCTGACAGCATGCGGGACAGAGAAAAATGCTGTCAGATCCTCAGGCTGCTTGAATTGTGAGGTCCCAGAGGACTAAAAAAACCTTTTAGTCTGCTTATTATGATCAATTTTTGGCACACGGCTTTGTTCTGAGATATTTTAGGAAAACCTGACAACCAGGAGGGAATTAGCACGGAGCACTAGTGCTGCTAAGGAGGATGCAATACGATGGGGATGAGGAGTTTTTACTCGCAAGACAAGAATATAAAATTGGACGACTTGCAAAATCGGAGCATCCTGGACAGTGAATGTAAGGTGTTTTTTTGTAAGTTATAATAGTTTCAATATAATTTTATTTGTGAAGCCTAAATAACACGCTTCAAGTTGAGGTTGAGCCCAAGAAGCAGAACTGAGACACCTGACACCTAAATGGATTATTAAGAGAGCATTTCTGTTGCATGACATTATGCGAGTGATACACAGGGCTGGCTGATTGTGGGTTTTACTGATTCAATCCCACAGTACTGCAGTGGTCGATGGAGACACACCCAGTGGAGCTCTTACCTGTCTGGATAGTTTTTTTTCTGGGCAGGTTTAATCTAAAGGAATGTTCATAATGTCTATTGCAAAGAAATTCAGACATGTCATGTAATTTCCTGCAATGACAGCTCACGAGAGTTGACGAGAATGTCTTTTTTTTAGGCGGAGATATATTGTAGATAAAAAAACTAAAACTGATTTTACATTTTTTATATTTTTTGAATATTGTTTGCAGAGCAATATGGTTTCAGTTCAGTTTGTTTTTAACTTTAGTTTCAGTTGATTAATAAGGTTTTTGTCTGCTTAATTTTTTGTTTTAGCTTACTATAATACAATTTTTTTTACAATTGCCTCTCCAGCACAGTGTCGCTCGCACACCTTCTTGTTGACCACTGCTCCACCAGACGTTGACAGAGGGATGGACTGAATCTTGAGCCTTGACCACTCTGCATTCAGGAGATTTGTTTGCTGCTCAATCTTTTTCCTGTTGGACACGAACAGGGTCTGGAATCAAACAGAACAAAGTGCATGTCACACATCATGTAAGACACATAAACACAGTAGGCTAGTGCAACATGTGAAACACACTGATGCTGCAAGTCCCTGATACCATGCATTTAGTACACTAGCATAAATGAGAACAACATTGAAAAGAGGTAATTAATTGTGTTGACCCACCTTGACCTTCTCTACTTTTTTAAGGCGTTTTAGTTGGCAAAGGCGCATATACTCAGACTTGACCCTCCGTCTCCACTCCATCAGGGTGCGGGACGGTACAAAGGAGGGAGGCTGAGGTTTTGGGGCTGGTGGCGCGGCACCTGAGCCCGGTTCTGGACCTGCAGCGGCCGTTTCCTCCATGACTCTTGATGAAAAAGAAAGTGATACTATTTAGCAAACCAGTCAAGTGTCACATGATGCATCATTCACTAAACAGGAAAGGCTGTGTTCTTAATGAAAGCCAGTGGAGCCTCAATTCTCCTTGATTTAAAACTGACATTCTGTGATTCAAGCAAAGTTACTAAATCGTTATTACCTTACAGAGTAAATACTATACTATTGCCACCCCGCCAATCAGAGACATGGAAACCTCCTCATCCGTCCTGACGTGGAACGTGAAGTCCCTTTGAAAGAGTGCCCCCCTCTGTTTGCAAAATAAAACTGTCTTTTAATGTCAAAAAGGAAGGGTTTGACGCTGGTGCTTTAAATCGCTCAGAGCAAGACCGCAACTGACCGAATAATGAACAAACAGACCCATCGTGTGCAAACAAATAAGTCAAGTCTCTAATAATTCAACAGAAAGGGGCATGATCCACATTGCTCACGAGTGGGCGTGCCTCTTCAGAATTAAAAAAAGAAGCCATATGAAGCAGAGCAGAAAAGTGCGTAGTACAGTTGTTTTGGGTTCCACATGCACCTCGGCGCACATGAACTTACCACCCTGAGCTAAAACGCCATAAATAAGGTGTACGAAGATAAAACTGCGCTCCGGCAGCGCTGCGCCAGTGCTTTTTTTTGCATGTGTTTTCTAGGCACATGCACACGCTTTTGCCCCCCCCCGGCTATGGAGTGCGATCCGTCCTGCAGCTCGCCGCCCCGTTGAGACGGATCCGCACAGTATCATTTTAAACGTGTAACACTTTAAAAGACGCACGCACCCAAGCGCCGCAATGCCAGCACGTTATTCCAGAGGACGCGTGTGCACGTCTGCCTCTACATCCAGTGTCGCAGTTATCAAATACCTTGAAATCCACGACTGGGGTTTCCTATTTGTTGCGAAGAGATCGCACGTCCCTGTCTTATTTGCGACTTGTTGTTTTTGTTTTTTTCGTCCACAGTCGTTATCGAGATATCCGGAGCAATTAAAATCTGCCTTTGCTATATGGATCTGACGCAGATGTCGTATCCACACGGCGAGGTGATCTCAGAGAAATCCGTGCGTTATCCACGGGCATGTTGCTGCTGGAGGTTGTTGTTGTTGTAGCTTACAAATAGCTGCGCAGTGTCGAGCCAACCCCGAGCGAAGGGAGGGTGACGTCTTTATTGCGATCACTGCCCTTTCAGAACCGAGGATCTGTGACTATTCTGCGTCCAGGGAATAAAAAGTAGCGTAGAGCAGCAGCCACGGCACAGCCATTTAACACGCGCACACAGGAACTGATGCAACTGTCCAGAGTGCTAGATCGCCATCTCAGTGCGTGAGGGTATGACGCTCTGTGGGTTGCGACTTACCGAGGTTTTGATCGACACGTTAATGCAATATTTAAAATAAATAAAATAATCGCACTGTTTTTTACTGGAAAAATAGCACAACAAATACACGTATAAAGAAACATATTCACATAATATATATTCACATAATAGGTCTAATTACCCCGATGTTTCAGATTGTGTAGATAAAGTGACTGTCCAAAAATATTAAGAATGAAAAAAAGATGATCGATAACGTTGGGTGGAAACTCCTACTCTTACTACCGAGTGGCAAACAGTTGAGCTGTTGTTCTGCACTCCTCCTGCAGGGAGAGCACGACGCATTTTATATTCCGTAATAGGAGAGCTGGGTGACGGCCCTCTGGCCACTGATGCCTTCACGTACCCCACGTAAAACCCCCAATTCACTGAAGTTACCAACAAACCACGTTTCCGGTTTGTTTTTTTGCGTTCGCATGATCGACCTGATTAGTCGAAGGAGTTTGAAGCCAACATGTAAGAAGCATTCCTTAAACAATATAGATGTACTCAAACTACATATTTTAGTGACAAAGTGAAAAAAATGAAATACTTTTGTGAAGTAACCAAGCAACACAAAACGCTATTTGCATAACACAAATGAATGTCCATGCATGTCCATGAGATATTGCTATCACTGCTTACAAAAGATGTTCATGCACAAACATTTCTCTGTTAAAGGCTCTCAAACTTAGAAAATGAGGAAAACATCTGCTATTTTTTTTATACCTCAATCGGATGTTTGGGACGTGACTCAACAAAGTGGCTGGCATGTATTCAGTAAGTGAATATTTCTCAAGACTATTTCCATAATTAAAAAGAAGACGGGGTCCCCTTAATTAGTCAGTAAAGAGCCATGGCTGTATTTATGAACTTATTTGTTATTGGTGGTACGCTGTTGTTGATGGAAGTCAATTATCAATTATTAATACTATTATTAATATTCCTGCATTATTTCTTTATATTATTCAGGTAATATTAACAGTTTGGTTTACATTCTATTTTTTTCTTTTAAAAAACCCGAAACCACATATATGCTACTGCTCTGGCACCCAAGATGGCACTGTTCACCTCTGCTTCATCCCATCTCCAACACAACTGTCTCGCTGTGTTTCTCTGTGATCACTTAGGGGCATTTGTCCATTGCTGCTCTCTAGTTCCCTGTTCACGCCATGCATACCTCATGTTTGCTGTGTCTACAGTTGTGTCTTGTTTAATGTTGATAAAACAAAAGTAAGCGCACACAGGAAGATACATTTTAAGGAGCACAGCTGTTATCAGCCGGAAGAGTTTAATTCTGTGTCATGTAAACACTTTTCACTGTGGTACTCAGCTGTGGTGCAGCATTATGATCTTGATATACCTCAACATTGAACATATTCTCTATACTCTATGTACTAAATGTAAGAAGCATTTATTCATGTGTCAGTTAAATATTCCTTTAATCTACCTCCCCCCAACAGAAAGTTTTAAACATGTCAAGCTTCACATTCACATGTCCTCCTTCACATCATCCATCCAGTCTTTTAACTTCTCATTGATAGTTTGGTGCAGATGTACTGCATTTAATAGTCTGTTTGTGAGATTCTTAAGTTCCAGTCACACATGGAAAGAGTGGCCTCCCCCCCTTTTGGAATAAAACATGGAATCAATTTTGGCCCTCTCCCTAGTTGGCCCTCTCCTATATCTAGCAGCTGAGAGAGAACACTCATCCTTCAGTGACGTGGACGAGTGCCTCGGTTTGACGTCGGAGGTCGGAGACCTTTACCACAGAGGCTCAGCGTGACGTCGGATGATGCGGAGGGGTTTGCTCGTCATCAGCACCGATGGTGCAACACCACAACAGTAGATTTCGTGCTCTATGGCAACAGGAACAAACCCACGAACGTCTGTCCATAGGTTCATGAGGAGTATTACTGCATACGTGAATCAGGTGACATAAAGATTCTTGTGGGTCCAGCTGCCTCAATTGATGTCATTTGAAGCAGTGCTTGCTGGGAATGAAGGTTTAAAAACGTGGCGCTGTGATGTTAGAAGGAAGTGAGCTTTCCCTTATCTTCATCTCTGCTAGACGCTGAGGTCTCAAAGCCAATTGCCGCTACCCGCACAACACAACCACATCTCCAGCTGAACTCACTGCAGTCAAGCTGCATTGTGGGTAAACGAAGGTGCCACAGTTTGAATAGGAAGAAAATTCATTCTATCCGTTGGTCGATCTATCCATCCATTGTCTTCAAAGGACTGTGGACGATGGGGTTCTGTTGGCTTCATCAGAATCAGTTACAACAAACAACCCTGGTAGTAGGAACAATGAGAAGTTTGCACACTTTTTTTCCCAAGACTTACAGGCTATTAGTCCACATGTGTGTGAACCCAATATTGAAATCAAAATATTGCTTGTATTGATGAAGGCAGAAATTAAAGACAAAGGTTAAGAGCGAGTGAAAGAGCCAGAAAAAGAGAGGGTGGGGCTCTCCAAACTCTCTCTCTTTCTGTTGTAAAGCCGAGGGTGGGATGTGGAAAAGAAACAGATAAAAAGAGAGAGAGAGAGGTGGTGATGCACTAGTGGTCCACAGTAGTTCTAACCCTGTCAGAGGCTCTCAGTGCCATTGTGTGAATCCGCCCATCCTAGGAAATGAGGGCTTCCTGTTGTTTTATAGAGCCTTCCTGCAAAAAGGTTGAGATATGTAATCCCTACCCACTAGGGAAGAAGAAGAGCAGAGCGTTTTCAGGCAAAATGACAGCCACTAGTTTCTCACCTATGATTTCTGGGTGTTTTATAACTCTTCTCATCTGTGGTAAGTAGACGATTTATACTGCCCATTTCTTTCCTATTTTATGATGGAACATTTTTACTTGCCCTCTATCTCACTTCTCAAGAGGAATGTTTGGGAGCCTTCTATGATTGAGTGGCTTTTAGAAAGGAGTTTAGGAAGTCTCATGATTTAGTTGTGTAGTTGAACAGTTTGATTTAAGGGCCAAGGGGGGTTTATTTACCAATCTGTCTCAACACATTGTTTTTAAAGAAGAATTTGTGTTACACTGGCTCTAGCAAATGTTATTAATAGATCATTAGAGTGGATTGTATTTTTCATAGTGCTGTTAGCATTAGCTCCTATTCTTTTTCTAATGTTTTATTCTGATGGGTGGTGAATCTTTTGTTAGTTTATGATTGAATTGAATATATTAATTCTATTCATTTTATTTTGTATAGCCCAAAATCACAAATTGCAAATTTGCCTCAGAGGGCTTTACAGTCTGTACACATGCAACATCCTCTGTCCTAAAAACCCTCACACCGGCACAGGAAAAACTCCCCAAAAAATGAAAAAACCCTTCCATGGGGGAAAAAGGGAAGAATCCTTAGGGAGAACGTAAGAGGAGGGATCCCATTCCTGGGATGGACAGACTGCAATGGATGTCATGTGTACAGAATCAACAATGTAAAAGATATTCAGATTTCCTCAAAAGATTGGGAGACAAAGGGATGATGCATTGACCTCTTCACTCATTTCCTTTGCCTCCTCAACCTTTAAAAGTCCTGAAAATTGTGTTTGACAACTAAAAATATATTTTAAATCCAATATCCATTTCTTCTCTTATTTGATTTCTCTTTTAGCAGGATGCACAACAGTGGTTTGTCTGGTCGATGAAAAGATAGCGGCGGCACCACCCACAACGACAGGTACAGCGCGTGCGTTTGAAGAAACAAAACCAGGCACAAGCTTTCTGATCATGGATACTTAGACTAACATCCCCTTCTTATTCTACAGGGTATCCCTCAACAGATATGACGGTTGCCAGTAAGATTACATCTTGTTTCTTTTACTTGCTTATTGACTGCAGACTACATGTGTTTCCCTAACAACCAATTAAATCTGCTAATGGTTGGGTTTTGATTTAATCTTACTTTAAAATTTCAGCAGAAATATATTATTTTACAGTTAAAATACTGATTATGTATTTGTGAGCACTGGGGGTTGTTTTGAATCAGTTGCTGGAACTGACAAAGAGAGAGAGAGCAAAGCACAGAGATCCCTGTTTCTGCCAAGATCTGCCTGTGTGTACTATCATGAGAAGCCAAGACAAACGCCTCGGGAGGTCTCCACCAGTGAGGGGTCAACAGCAGTAGACACGAGGCCCGTAGTGGGTTTGGGTCAAAGGTTAATTTAAACCTCATTTTAAAAAGATCCCACCTGGCTCAACTTCCTGAATTTGTTCGTTATTCACCCCATGCAACGTCTGGGATCGACGCATGAACTCCGGGTTGTGAAACAACTGGAAAGCGCCCCTTTCACTGTTCCTCCTCTCGTGCCTTCCTTTTTTTTTTTTTTCTTCCCCTGACTGTCCCCCCCCCCCCCCCCCTCCCCTCCTTCCTCTGCCAACTCCCACTAACTCTGAGCTCCTCCTCTGCAGAAAAGTAACATTTCCTGATGTCATCACTAAATCAAAAGTCCTGCTCGGCAAACAGATGTTGTGAGAGGCCCAACATGTGGATTCGGTGACATAAATGAAAAAGTTGGTCGTGAGAAAGCAACCTTACACTTAATTTCTCCTTCAATTAATGAAACACCTTCTTTTACAGAGGTGAATGGTGGGAGTGAGAAACTACTTAACAGATGTAGCACAATGAAAAGAGTTTGCAAGCATTGGATTATCAGTTAGTTGGCCCTTTGAATCTCAGCACAGTCTACTAACTTATTTATCTTTTTCTTTATTAATTATCCCGAACATGAAACACTGCTGTCTGCACAGCACACCCTGCAGAGTCATGATAACATCCACCCAAAAAAGCAACGTCCTAAATGTTTACTTATGTTTCCTATTTGGCAGAGGCTGCCCAAAAGGCAAATAAATCACATGCTGTGAGCTGGCCAGGCCTTCGACTGTGAGAAACTGAGACTAAAAAGCAGAACACGAGTTAGAGAGTAAAGGGTTTTCAGATGTGAGTCCAGCCCAGCTTGGGTGTGCTCCCTCTTATTTGGGAGAATGGAGAGGACAATCTCTGTTGCCTCCACCCCGTTAAAAAAAGGAAGAAAAAACTGAGGAAACGTATGTCGGAGAGGGGAAGAGTGGCCCGTCAGACAGATCTTTGGAGAACATCTGGTAACCGCGGGTAACACTGTTTGGACATCTGGTAACCGAAGATTACACTGCGTCTCTTCCAGCCTGTTGGGTTTCCTGTTATGCCTCGCTGTACACAGTCTAAGAAGTTTTAAGTTTGTCATACATGGTCACCGGTTGGGGGAATCGCACCTTTATTCATTTTTTTCTGACATGAAGGGAGCACTTGGTTTCATTGGGATATTCCTCTGCTTTCTCTGCGGTGAGTGTGTGGTCTCCTTCTACAGCTGCAAATGCCTGGCTCAGAGCTGGATACGTAAAGGATCTCATGAGCTACATGAAACTATAAAAAGGATGTGCATTGACATTTGCCACGATGTTTGTCTTTGATGAACCTATCTGATGAAACAACTTACAA
Organism: Pungitius pungitius; assembly: GCF_949316345.1. Classification (NCBI taxonomy): domain Eukaryota; kingdom Metazoa; phylum Chordata; class Actinopteri; order Perciformes; family Gasterosteidae; genus Pungitius; species Pungitius pungitius. The sequence continues at coordinate 11,615,386 of NC_084911.1, read as the reverse complement.
AGACCTAGATATTAGGTGTTTGATTTAAAGAGTTCATGGCAACTACCTTTACTGCTTGATATAAACGTTCTAAACGTCTCATTCTTCTTTGTTTAAGATGCCACTGAAAGAGAATCTACCCTCTCATTTGGTACGTGACACAACTTTATTAAATAATTACAGTCATGTAATTTCATGTCATTCTGTAAACCCAACATTTAATGGAGATCACTTTCAATAAATAAATTATTGTTATTTTCTAATTTCAATCTCTCTTTCTTTGTCAAACTCTTTGACAATGCAGCATGTGGAACAAAGTATCACACGTGTGAGGATTACTGCGACATTTGTCACAGTCACCACCAACCCCCAATGGATTGCCTTTCCATCCTGCTCAAAGGACTATGTATCAAGACCTTTGATGATGAAATGGCATTACTGAACAGCACTGACTGGTGCACTTGGAGCAATGTGGGCGAGTAAGTAATGTGTGTGTGTGTGTGTATGTTTATATCTGCAGTGAATTTGCTTTAAAATGAAAACTATTGTTAAATGATTTGCTGACGTCTGAATCCTCTTCTGCACACTCTGTGTCTCCCCACTGCAGTTTGTATAGCACCCTCAGCCTATGCACAGAGGAGATATCTGACTGTCTAATGATCCCGTGGCCCAACCCGCTGGTGGAGCGGACGTTTGTGGACATCCACTCCAGACTTTTCAAGGATTGTCCCTCGCAGGAGCTGAGCGACCCACCACCGGTGATTGTCTTTGCCCTGGTGATCACTCCCATCTGCTTGATCCCTGTCATGGTTAGCCTAGTCGTGCTCAAGACCAAGAATGGCGATGGCAGCTCCTGAGATTTCACAATCTCGTGGAAATCTCTCAAAATCATCAAGAATATCACATTTTCATTCTCCCAACCTGAGGGCTCCAGCTCGTTTACGCACACACCGCAGCTGCGCTTTCACCTCCCCAGTGACTTTGCAGAGTAATGAAATATCTTAAATATCCGCCAAGGAGGAAGGATATCGAAGAGATGACACTGATTAGGAGTGAATTTCATAATCAGTGGCATCACAACGATTGTGTCAACAACCTACCCAAAGCTAACAGAGACATACTGTGACAAATTCCTGTAACATACTGTGAGAAAAGTCTTCCTTTCAACCACTCAAGATCTGAATATGTGTCTATTCGTCACAATCCAATGTGCACTGTGAAAACAGAGCTTGATTTTTACTGGAGAACCAAGTATTCAGGGTTATAATGACAAAAGCTGTGGAGCTTGCAACATCCAACTGGAAATGTGTTTGTGTTGACTGCCCTAATTGTTCCTGGACAGTAGTCGTTTTGGTCAAAGATGAGGTCATTTGTATCACCGAACCCCACATCTCTCCTGATGCAATTGGGTTTTGCAGCCACTCTGCTTTGAGCTAGTATCTCGATAATGTAGGCACGCAGGGGACCATTGTGCCACCTTTGGCACAATGGTCCACCTTTTTTTTAGTGTGAAGTTGACACAGATATGTGTCCATGTTTGGTCTATGAATTGGGTCCTCTATCTGTGTGGAGAAAAAACAGGACAATGAGTCTAGCGTGATGCGTGGGGTCTATGAGTAGTAGCGTTTGGGACCCAATGCTCAGAAAGAGAGAGGTTTCTTTTCCTGGTATTTTTGAAACTTATGAAATCCTTCAGCACTTTCCCCTTGTCCGAACGCCAACAATCCTCACAATCACGTGATGAGCTGATTGAGGCAAAGTTTCGCATCCGGTTTAGACAGACGGACGGACGGACAGACAAACACTGAGCAACGACACGAAGATACAGGAGTTATCTTTCGCCTGACTTATGTTCTGTTCCGTATTGAATGACGTTAAAGCCACAGTTAAGTGCTTTCAGATTTAAATCCAAATGTGTATTTATGGAATGTTTTATAATTTTGCCATTGTCAGAACCTAGTGGACTTACTGTACCATCTGAGAGAAGAACACATCTCACACCATTTACTGTAGGTATTATGATATACTTTAAAAATATTTTATACAATTAAATCTATATTTGGAATGTCGGCTGTTGCTTGTGTTTACTCACCCAGACTGGTTCTCATTCGGTTTTCTACAACCATAGCATGAAAGGAGCTGTATTCAGCTGTATTTAGTTCTGCTCATGTTCTCCACATAAACACATTAGCAGCGTTGCTTCATTATGGCTAAAGTACCCTTCAACCTTTGTCAGAATTTGATTAAACAGCCCTTTCCCTGCAGCGCAGTGCAGGACGCATTGCCTTGTGTCTCAGATAGTTTTACTGCGAGCACCATATTGTGGTGCAGTTGCTATGTGTAGTGAAGGAAGCCTTGACAAGAGTCATGTATCACTCCCTCGTCTGGCAAACGCAACACTTCAGGGTGGGCCTGCGTTAGAGTGTGTGTGCGTGTGTGTATGTGTGTCTGGCAGGGCTGGGTAGGAAGGTGTGTTCTGTGGCCTTCTTCCTTTCTAGATCTCGGGTCATCCTCGTCCCAACGCCCTTCCAATCTCATCCGATTCCGTGTCACTCCGTTACTGGTGCAGCAGGGCGGAAAGTTTATGCAAGACATGATTGTGAGAACAAATTCAATCATATTTAATTAGACACATATTACATCCAATATTTCAGTAAACTATTTGTTTATGTGTTCAGTGAACAAGTCAAATGCCAAGGGGTCAAAATACACAGTGCATGAGTCTGGGTCCAGTTAGGAAACCCTGCTCTCTAGTGGTACAATGTGATACAGTGACATGCTGCTATTTATCGTACACAGACTAAGTACATTGTATATACATATCTTATATAATTATTGTGTGTGTATATATATATATATATATATATATATATCTTATACAATTATTGTATATACACTGTATCTTGTTATTACAACAAGCGGTTCTCTGGGCATCTCATAGCAACAGCATTGTGAAGTATGTCATACAAGTCTTGCACATGAGGGAGTACATGAGGCCAATAGTTTACTCTCCTGTCCTTGAACAATGCCACAGCACAATCACACGACACGTTGAGATGCCCCAATTAGCATATGAATCAGCTGACCTGCAACACATCCCCACGGGCCTGTTTCAGCGATCGGTGCTGACACTGAAGCAGGATGACTTGAGCCTGTGGGGTTGTATGAAGCCAAGGGACCAAGGGATGTCTGACAGCAGTTAGTTAGATAGTTTTGAGTGACAGATCAGGAAGATTGATAAATTTAGTAATTGATACGCTCCTTTTTTTTACACCAAAATAAGTGTCAGATACTGCTTGTGTAACTGATGAAACTAATTACTGTTTTTTTATATAAGACAAAAACAGACAATAAAAATGAAAAGGGCATTTTGTTGTTAAATGTTATTGTACATTACCGGCATTTGAGTCAGACGCCGATTTCATCAAAGCTTGATGATTTAACATTGATGATACCGAAAATAAAAAGTAAAAGAAGAACTGAGGCTAAACCTTCTTTCAGTTTTACTTTGTGGACGTGCAGCAAAAGAAAAAAAAAGAAAAAACACCAATGCCACAGTGGAAATGTTACGTTAGCTATAGGTAGCGATGCTAAAAGTATACATGGAACCACCATGTTCACACATGGTGCGATTCTAGAATGGAGAGCGTTCTCTCTCCGCGGTGATGATCTCACCAAAGAGCAGCTTTTGGCTCCGGAGCTTTTGCCAAACCTCGAGAGAGAGAGTCGACGACTGTCATGTGCCTGAGATGTGCCAGAGTGGTTGGAAGGACACCAGGTAAGGACATCTGTACATCAACTGCTGGCTCCTTTGGCAGACCCCAAGGTGTTAGCGGGGGACTCTGGCGGCGGGAATAAGAAGTGTCTGACGGCGTCAGCCTGAAGGGGCATTCATCAGCAGAATCAATGACGACACCTGGGCAATATGCCACATATTGATGAGTAATGGAACTTTTTTTTACAGACGTACTTGTTCATTAAGAAATGACTCTCTTATTGGGGACTATTGGGGGACTTTTTTTTTGCCAGACTGGATGAAAACTAATAGACCGGCAGCCACTGACGCGAGTCATCCAGTATGACGCCAGTAATTACTTTGTTGTGCGACATCCAGACAGATGGCGCTGCTGTGTCAGAGCTGACCCTGCAGCTGGATGATCCCAAGTAGGTTTGACATTACCTGGACAATGGGTCAGAAAAAACCCAAAGATATACAGAGCATGGATAACCGTGATCCGCGGCCACAAGAGGCAGAAATATATGTTCTGTTTGATGGTGGAAAACATTAACATCCATAGAGAATTATCCCCAAATGCATAAAAACCAAGACCAGGAGCCGCTGCTGGATAACTTGAAGGCAGAGCTACCTTAGAAACATCCAGAGGGATTAGGAAATTAAAACCATGCATGTCGATAGCTCCCCGAGAGTCAAAAGTTGCCCGTCAATAACAAATGACAATATCAACAGTAAATGGAGTATCATGTTCATTATGATCATTGGGCTTCAGAGGGAGACCTGAATGAACAGGCTTTCTGTGTTGTTACATGATACACGTCTACAGATGATATATTACAGAACAACAAAGTAACATAATGACCCGATTTCCAAAGCCCGGAACAACATATCACCATCACATCCCATCCAAACTAATTATAGACATTCTGCAAAAAACTTTTGGAATAACAAAGACAATACATGCGGAACAGTGCAACTCTGGCGAATCTATGTATTGTTTGAGCTTAAACTATCTAGTGGGGAACCTGACTGAAACTGAGGTTTTTAATTGAGCTGCAGCGACCGGGGTGCAGGCACCTGACACCCATCAGGGCAGAAACCGTGTGAACTATCCGAGAGCCAGTCCCCACCAGTTGTCAAGATCTGTTTGGAGCCAGGAATAGCAGGAGAAGAGGGAGAGCCACAGTAATACCGCACTGCCCACTAATAATGAGGAGGTTTCTAGGGACACAGTAACAAGTCCTCTGCTTCAATTCAATAAGAATCTAATATATGGATGTTTTTCACTGTGGTATCCGGTACTTGTTCACTACATGCCTTTGAGAGAAAACTGCGTGAGTACACTTGATATGCCACAGGGCCTCTAGATGGCAGTCTTTGAGAGCATATTTAGTAAGTGAAGGCACCCACAAATAGCTCTTTTTGAGTGTACTTCCATGTACCACGAGAGAAGTATCTGTACTGTATTGCAGTATGTACTCCCGGCCATGCAGTGGTTTGAGCCTATAAAGGGCTGCAGCCCACACCCTAAACTCAGCTTATTGAAAATAAAGCATTTAAGCTTCTGTTTGAGTCAACACACAATACCGTTCTGCCCTGTAGGCTTGGTTTCAAAGGAAATAGGAGAATGGAAATTCAAACTGGCTTGCAAGTGGAATCTTTATTGCAGGTTATGATCGGACTCAGCAGGCTTTGTGGGAATCTGAGTCATCTGTGGAGTCATGTCGGTGATGGTAAATAAAGTCTCCAAGTGGAAAGAGACAGGAGACGCACGTTGTTGTTCACTCAGCCTTTTCTTCTTATAGCATTATAAATGCAGCAACAGTGTATGATGAAAGTAGGAGTAGCATACAAAAAAAAGGCTGCACACGTGCACTCGACCCTTTTCCAGGTTTTCTTCTCTTCTCTTCTCTCTCCTGTGCTCATTTCCTCGCCGTGGCTTCAGCTGGGGCCTTACTGTTGTTTTAGTGTGATCAGTTGATTGTTGTCTTATGGAAATCTTTTGCAGGTGCACTCATCCACCTCCCTTTCCTCTGAAAACCCGGGAGGGATTTTGACAGATGCTTTTACCGCGACAAACAGCTTCACCGCTGTTTAGTGGTAAAAAGCATCAGCTTCAATCCACCATTGCTGAGCTTCTTAAGTTTATCTGCACCGGAAAATACATTTTTCACATGTGTTTTGTTTCCTGCTTAAGAAGTCTAATCCCAGTCTGTTCTGGAAAGATTTTCTTCAGACTTGCTAAAAGGAAATCGCATAATTCACAAAGGAATGCATTTGATATAAACAAACCCATCCCTGCATGCACAGGGGCATGCTTCCCTACACTCAGAGATGCTCATCACAAAAAACGCTGAAGCACATTTACTGTACGTACAAACGCACACAAAAACACACACAGAAATTTGATACAAAGCATAAAAGAAGATTTATGTGTGTACTAAACATAGCGGAGAGATGGGAAGGACAATACGAAAGGACTGTGTGCATTTCAAAAATGTGACGGACAAAAGTTTGTGCTTAGTGTCCCTCGTCTGTTTATAGGAGCCGTCTTTGATTGCTCTGATTTCTACGCCACAATGCTTCAGGCACTGAGCCTAAACAGGCCAGGTTTATGCCTCCATGTTATGTATGGCTTTTATGCAAATCCAACGGTGACAGTGAGCAAAACCTTTGATCTGCGCTGCTTTGTGGCTGGAACAGCTAATCCAGCAAAAGCATCGTGAATCTAACGGGAAAACCCCGATCAGGGAGGGAGGGTTTGGATCCAGAATAGAATCATTGGGGGAACGGATAACTTTGCCTGTGAATGTGATGTAAATGAAGCTCATGTATTCTCCTGAGGTTAATGACTGTTTCTACACCGAATTGGCTCTGCCCTTTCTGCAAAGCAAGATGTTAGATGATGCGATAACACGTCCAGATTGTAATTTCTCACCAATTAAAGGATTATGAAGCTTTTAGTAAGCGTAATGAGTTGCTGAGCAGTCAAAATAATGGGGTCTTCACCTCGGTCCATTCATGTCTCTTTCACCACCACAACAGAGCCCCTGTCATAATTGCAACAAAAAAAGGAAACGTAATAATAATTAATTTTTGTTTCTTAAAAGATGAACCAAAGAATGTGTTTCCAGCAATAATCACAAAAACGTATAGTGCTCCCTCTTATTCTGGCAGAATGGAAGATATTTTAGCTCAGAAACCTGGTTACAAATAATGTTTTACTCAGTGTCAAAAAAATTATTTTAAGGGCAAGTTGCATATAGCCAACTATTTAATATTTGTTTTGACTTTGGATAGAGAGAGAGATTGGTCAGTCTGTGATGTCCTTACTGCGGTGCTAATTACAATTTAGCTGAAAGTAAAAGATGCAAAATGATATGCTCCGAAAAAGGGTCATTTTTTTGCATTCCAAAGAACAATTTGAAGATAATGAATGTTAAACAATTCTCTTTAAACTATGGTAAGTCTTACATTTCCCCATGCAATGCTGCTTGGTGTATTAAAAACACAGTATTAGCAATGCTGGTTCTGCTTTGATGTTGGACTAAAGCAGGGCGTGTCACCATGCTGCCTTCGTTCATCCTCATTGGAGAAACCCTTTAACCCCCATCAAATAAAAAACAAAAATGTATTCAGATATTTCATTTTTTAAACATCTCCGAGCACAACAGACAAACACAAAGACAAATAGTTTCAACAAAAAGGTTTATTCCTTTCCTCCGAATACAATGTCATAGTAAATACAGAAAAGCTCTCAGTGTGTTTTATGAAGCTATCTGCCCTTGTCCTCCGGTGAGTCATCCTTTGATTCTCATTTTATAAAGATGCCATTTTAAAATCGGATGCTATAAAAACAGACAGAGGCTTTGACTATAGAATGTGGTTATTGCCTCATGGATCTATAAACAAACTTCACTGTGATCTCAAGCAGATTTACTGGAGGGGTTATACCCAGGCACGCAGACACATGTCAGCAGCAAATACATCTGTTAAATCAGGCATGCTGTCTGCTTCAGGTGGAACGACAAGTTCTGCCACTGGGTGTCATGACAGGCAGACCGGTTAGGGGTCTCTAGTTAGCTTGCTGGCCCATGGGTGTGAAAAGCTTATCCCACACCTCCACCTTCATGATGGCATTGCCCAGGGGACTCATCGTGGCCCTGATATCTAATTAGCTGCCCACATAATTGATTCCAGATCCGACGGCTTCCTCCCTAGCAAAGCCGTGCTCCTGCTGTTTCTTCTCGTAGTACATTTCTTTGTACAAATCCTTGTCACAGTTGCGGCCCTTCTTGTAGACGCCCACCGCAAACCAGTTCTTGTACAGGTTGTAGTCCCATGGCACCGAGAACATGATGGCCAGAGTCTCGATGTAGTCGTTCTGTGACCTCTCGAAGAGGTCGTAGGTCAGCACACCGATGCTTCCGGTGGCTTTGCCGCTGGACTTGGAGAAGGTGCAGACCTCTGTCTTCAGAGGGCGCACTGTGGGTTGAGGAGGGTTGTACGTCTCACCGTTCTCTAGGTATACCCTAAAAATACCAGACGCACACATACATTACACAGTATTTTCTATCTCCGCAATAGGGTTCAAATAAATGACAAAACAGCCAGGTCTTACTTGGGGTTGATGAGGCAATAGTTGCTCGTGACGTTCCCAATTTCAATAGTAACACTTCTCTTGCTGGTCACATCGGCCGCTACAGCTTCAGCTGACTCCGTCATGTTGGAATGGATGGTTAAGGTCTGCTTGTAAAACAAAAGGTAATTTAGGTTTGTAACCATGTGAACCAAACAACATCACAGCTGTGACTGTAACACTTCCCTCCACCTCCAGACACGCTGGGAATCACGAGAATCATACTTACTCCTCTCTTCTCAGCTGACGTGCTTTTATTGCATTACATTGACCTTCAAAGGTGCACGTGAACGGGCACTGGGTGTGAATGATGCATTTCAAGAGGCTAATGAGATTTCAACACAGTTGTGAACGATCAGAGGATAGCGGCAGACTCTCTTTGCCTCATTAGAGTGTTCTTCTTCTAAGTAGCATGCCATAAGGAAGTTAGAGCGAGAACACTGGAGAAAATGATCGCCCCTTTTATCAACAGATATACGATACAAATCAAACAAATACCTCATCAGGCTTCTGTATTCTTCTACAAATAGCCTTATATTTCTAGCTGAGCCGTTCTCTCTACAGCTTTGTATGAAGCTCTTTAAAGTATTCTCCCCAAATGGTTTAGTTGACTTACCTGGTAAGAACCTGTGTTGATACTTCCAAGTTCAAAAGTGGAAAAAGTTAGGGTGTTGCCGTTCGTTTTTTTTTCTTCTTCTTTTTTGAACCAGGATGTTTGCGATCATCATGAAAACACTCCCACATGTTACCCAACCCCATGACAGCCCACACCCTCGTGCAACGCACAGACACCACCCTTTTCCCAAAAAAGAAGACTGAGAACCAAGATTCCTGTATTTTTCCGTGTGGGGGGGGGACATAAAGCCACACCCAAGTTTCCACAAGATTCTGACTCATTTTCTCCTTTGGATTGTGACATCGGGTTTGGTGATCTCATTCTTGTGGAATTCTTTTGAAAAAGAGATGAAAATAACCGTAACAAATTGAGAAAGACTTCACTAGATTCGTCTGTGCTCTTTTTCTTTATTTCCTTTGTATTCCTTTACCACACATTAACTATACAGTGATGGAGAGCGTCACAGCCAGTGAACAACCATACTGTCTTCATGATGATTAAAAAAACATCTATGCAGATATTCCATCTGTTGCTACTCATTAGAATTAGATGGATCCTGCTAAGAGATTAAGAAAGGATTACTGTTCGTCTCCAATAATGAAAGATATATTCCACACAACACAATCATCGAGCCTGAATGTTTTATTATCATGACCAAATAAAAGTACAATGCACACAAGCCCAAGAAATTAGCTAATGGAGAATCAATGGGCTGCCTGTCAGATATTGATATCTTTCAGTGGACACAAAGTACAGATGACAGCAAAATCAGTCTTCCCCTCCTCTGGATTTTCTTTTCTAGTTGTCAACAAGCAGCACCAGTCAAATCAAATCAAGTTTATTTATTCTGCCGAGTACAAACTAACGACCCATTTTGTCATAGAGCTCCACTTTCACAATGGCTTTGCCAATGGAGGACATTGTAGCCCTTAAATCCACATATGCGGTTTGGTGCACCAGCCCGCAGCCGTGTGTGTCGGAGCGGGTGAAGCCGGTGAGGTCTTTACCATCGTACAGCTGCTTGTACAGCTGTTTATCGCAAGCCCGGGATTGCTCGACCACGCCCACGGCCAGCCGGTTCTTGTACAGGTTGTGGTCAAACGGCACAGAGAACATGATGGCGATGCGCTCTGAGCAGACGCGGCTCTGCATGTGGAACAGGTCGTAGGTCAGCAGGCCCACGGAGCCCGTGGCGGTGTTGTCGTCCTTGGTGAAGGAGCACACCTCGGTCCTGGCGGTACGGATGGTGGGCTGCGGCGGGTGATGGCAGAAGCCGCTCGACATGTAGACCCTGCACGAAGAGACGGGGAGATTAATCCTTCCCATCAATACTGGACCGACTTTCGATGGAAAATAACCAGTTTTGCAAGTTTTGTTGCGATTGTCAGTGTACTTTTCACGTGTTGGGCTTTCCTGAACTACCTCATGCTGATGGATGGAGTGTGACCGTGCGAGTACTGCTGTGGACTCCTAAGTTACAGTGAGTGTAGCTGCATGCGATGTGCAATGAGGCAGTGTGTGTCACTGCATGATGGATAGGTGGATGTTCACACATGGAAACCATCCATCCAAAATATGGTCTGTCCTTCCACAGCTAGATAAATGTGACGTGGCTTATTTATATCTACTTAACTGCTTTTGTTTTATTCATCCCCCAGAAGTGGAAGAAGCAGTACAACATTGAGGAATATGCCACCGAATCAAATAATTGATTTTGAATAGATAGTACATTGACATTTCACATTAAGCTTTACCTAACATTCAAACAACAATGACTATTAGAGAGAACCCAAAGTAGTCAAGACTATTCACTATTCAGAGATGTAATCAGGAATTGCAATTTCAAAGCATCCCTTTAAAGGACTACTTCTCCACGGAACAAAAGCAGCCATAGAGTACACACACAAGCCAAGATATGAAAAAAAACACATTTTTAAGTGCAGAAAAGATTGTTGACGCACTGAATATTTGAGATGCATTAAGAAGCAACCGTCACATTTCATTGCATGCACTGTATTAAGTCACTCATGAATGTTTACCTCTCTTTCAAAGAACTGGTTTGTCTCTTCATCCAGTCTGCTGATGTACATTCACATGTATTAGAAATGGTAATCACAGTTATGGACTTACTTGGGGTTGATGAGGCAGTAGTTACTGCTGACATTTGTTATCTCTATGGTGCAGTTTCTGTTGGTGGTGAGAGTGGCTGACACAGCTTCTGCGTTTTCTGGCATCTTGGCTGAAAGAGGAACAGAACTTAAAGCTTACAACAGTAAATCCTCAAACGGGTCCCTATCCAGCAGGAACTGTGCAGGAAATGGAAACTTTTTCTACATATGGAAGACAAGAGGAGAAGAAGGAGCATTTCGGTCATAACTCATCTATTCTATTGTTGAAATGGTATATTACCCTGTTACGTCCAAACCAAGCTGACTTTCTTCCCCTCAAATACAATCTGCCTGAGATTTTCTCAATATGTTTATATAAAATGTGAATATAGCGAGAGAATAGGATAAACAAAACATTTACACTAATCTAGCTCTGAATTTAAGTAAATATAATCACCTTTTGGAGTTAAACACGCACCTTGTTATAGACAGCAGCGTCAAGTTTTCTTTTCCTCGGATCCTGTGGAGGGGTGGAGGGAGACGCCCTTCTGTGACTACACCCCTCCAGCACTTGTTCCAACACGAACACAGGCGTGTCCACTGAGCAGTGAGCACACACCATCTCACAAGAACAAAATACATCAAAAAGAGGGTCCTCTTATATCCCATGCATGCATAATATATATTCATTAATAATGGTAATCCAGCAAAAGTGTAACTTAATGCAGCACATTGTTATGAACTCTCATCAGACGACCTGCTCCGTCACAATTGTTGTTCTTTAGCTCTTTCATTAGTTGAATGGGTGTCTCAGTACATGTACTTCCTAAAGATGCTTATAGAAGGTGTTTTGTTCTGACTCGCTTAGGATGTAGGTTCACTCCTACAGGCATTGCTGCAGATTACTTGTTGATGTCTCAGACAATAGCTGGCTTCAGATTGCAGCAGGAAATTCCCCAAACCAGCCACAGATTTCCACCCACTGTATGACTCTCTTATTCCGACTTCTTTCACTGGCCACTCGCTCCCCCTGGAGAGTGCAGGAGAAGTGGAGACACTCCCCCTTTTTCAGTGTCGGAGCTGCTCACAGAGCACGGGACGCTGCACTGTTGTAGTTGTCCTTAAGAATAGACTAAAGTGCCTGAGGGTCGGCCCAATTAAGTTAGTTTTGCAAACGGAGCGTGTTTTTGAGATGTGTTCATTATTCCACCGACCGATTCAAGTAGACTAGTGCAGAAGCTGTTTTATATCATCAGGCGCCTTGTACTTGTTTAAATCCTTCAACTCCAATGGTTGAAGTCACCAGATGGCACCAAACATGCATTTGCAAAAACACATTTGCACTACACAGACTTTGCCAGTTAATGTTTGCTTTCTGATGGTAAGCCAGTGACCATAGCAGGAAATCTCTGTCAAACACTACGTATTCAGCATGCCCTTCATTATGTCTTGTGAAAAGGGCAGAGCTGCATTCAAACAGTCATAGGTGCAATACTAATCATCCACAGCTATAGAGGTCTAATGGAATATAGAGGTCAAATAGAAAAGAAACTCATATGGGTGTCAAGAATGCATTTTTTTTACACTCTTATTGATATTTCTTTGCGGTAACCCTTTAGAAATAGGAAGTTGACAAATTTTCATTCATCAAAAATATTTGTCTGTGTCACAGGGCCGGCTACAAATCGGCTAGTTGAACTGCATTATATGTTTAAAATAAAACATATTTGAAATAAAACAAACTAACTATTAACTAAAATGAATAGACATGTAGGTCATAAACATGCAACTAACATCAATTGTTTTTTTGTCAGAATGTGTTCTATTGTCCTCCTTACTTCATGAAGCAGGTGCACTGCGTCTAATCATGCTAAAGATTTATCTTTTCGGTTTCTGAGAACATTTGATAAGAGGGCAACTAAGAAAAACACTAAGGGAGGGAATGTCAGTATTCTTTAACACGCAGTGTCACATTTAATTAGTAAGAGACAATTGGATCACAACAACTGCGTAGAGTGGGGAGGGGGGGGGGGGGGGGGGGGGCGACTCTCCGGGCTCCCGGGTTGGAATCACATCCCTCTTTGATCTCGAACCCTTCATTTTGCTCCAAACATCCGTAAAGTTTCATGACTGCATCTCACGCGGGTGTGACTCTATCGTGGTGACGCAGGAATATCTACACTTGGCAGAGTGCTCCAAAACCACATTTGCGGTAGCTGCCGCTACACTCGGTGCCTCCGGGACGACATTTTGCCATAATGAGCCACACACAGACTCACAAGGCAAAAACGTGTGCAATCTTACAAATATCGTTGGACAATTATTGACTCATAACTGAACTTTGAAGCAAAGTGTGAGGCAGTTTCCAAAAACCGACACTAGTGTTTGCTTTGTTTGAAGATCCTCTCTTGCTTCTCCAACTAGAATACCGCTATCACCTTGTTCTATTGTGTTTTCATTGTATCACGCTCCTCTTTTTCTGCTCACGTTTTGGAAACCAATCAGAATACTGAAGCGACCGGCTCGATTTTAAATGACGACTCTCTAACCTTGCAGGATGAATTATAGCTTCTTCCTTCCGGACAGATGTGCCGTCCAAAGGCGTAGTTCAAAGCGCTATAAAACAACTTTGGTGTCATTCCTCAGAGGAATAAATCCTAAGGGAGCAACAAAGCACAAAAGCTATAGATGTTATTTATTCATAGGAATCCATATCTTTTGCTGTAATTAAGTGGATTTAGTATTTTCTTCTATGTTTGTTTATTGTCTGTGTTTTTGTAAGTTGGGAGGATGACTCGTCTGTCACTGAATATCAAATCTACCTTCCGGTACAAACAATAAAGTACCCTGAACCTGTAAATGTGTTGTAGCAGCTACCATTAACCCAAAATCTGAATGCCTGAACAAATGCAACATTTACCGTTACTGAACGTTATGTACTCTTTGCTGTATTCAGCCTTGATTAAACCTCAAAGTGAAATGTTTCTGTCACCACTAAATGCTCTATTTCACAGAAAATGTGAACAATAGTAAATATTGCGTCTGTCACGGTTTGGCTTCGCTTCCTGTTTTAGTTTGAAGTTTCATGTCTCTTGTGGTCCTGGGTTAACTTCACTTCCTGCCTTGTCTTGTGATTGCGTGATTGTCTCCACCTGTGTCCAATCACCTGCACCTCCCTTGTGTATTTAAGCCCTGTGTGCCTGTTGTCCCCTGTCGCGTCATTGTCTAAATGTACCTCGTCGTTGGAGCACGTCTTTAGGTTTGTTTAAAGAATAAAGAGCACTTTGATTGAAAACTCTGCGCTTGAGTCCTCCCTGCATCCTGCTTCAGCAGCGATCGTGACAGAATGACGCGACCCCAGGAGGACTCAGCAGAGTTTTGGAGCGTTCGGGGCCCCGACTATTTGGACGAGGGAAGTCCTTTTTGGCGGCGCGAGACAGACCTTGTTCTCGGGCCCAGAGGCTTCCGAGAGATGTGCCTCGAGATTCGAGACCTCCTCAACCCGAGGAAAGGGAGCCCGGGGGGGGAGGAGACCTCGACCTCCACCCGTTCCGGAACCCAGAGCCTCGCCTCCGCCTGTCCCGGCCCCCAGAGTCTCGTCTCCGCCCGTCCCGGCCCCGAGACGCCCGTCAGCGCCCGTTCCTGCGCCGAGACGCCCGTCAGCGCCCGTTCCTGCGCCGAGACGCCCGTCAGCGCCCGTTCCTGCGCCGAGACGCCCGTCAGCGCCCGTGCCGGCCCCGAGACGCCCGTCAGCGCCCGTTCCTGCGCCGAGACGCCCGTCAGCGCCCGTTCCTGCGCCGAGACGCCCGTCAGCGCCCGTTCCTGCGCCGAGACGCCCGTCAGCGCCCGTTCCTGCGCCGAGACGCCCGTCAGCGCCCGTTCCTGCCCCGAGACGCCCGTCAGCGCCCGTTCCTGCCCCGAGACGCCCGTCAGCGCCCGTTCCTGCCCCGAGAACCCCGTCAGCGCCCGTTCCTGCCCCGAGAACCCCGTCAGCGCCCGTTCCTGCCCCGAGAACCCCGTCAGCGCCCGTTCCTGCCCCGAGAACCCCGTCAGCGCCCGTTCCTGCCCCGAGAACCCCGTCAGCGCCCGTTCCTGCCCCGAGAACCACGCCCCCGGTCCCGGCCCCGCGGCGCCTGACCATGACCCCCCCTTCCCACCCTCTGGGGACCGTCTGGAATCCGGTCCTTGGAGGGGGATTGGGGTCAGGGCTCAGCCCGGTGATCCTCGCCACGACGACGCCGCAGCCGCACAGCTCGGCGCCCCCCGCCACAACAACGCCGGAGCCGCACAGCCCGGCGCCCCCCGCCACGACGACGCCGGAGCCGCACAGCCCGGCGCCCCCCGCCACGACGACGTCGGAGCCGCACCGCCCGGCGCCCCCCGCCACGACGACGCCGGAGCCGCACCGCCCGGCGCCCCCCGAGACCCTGAAGCCCGGTCGCTGTAGCGGCCGGCCCCCCGAGACCCTGAAGCCCGGTCGCTGTAGCGGCCGGCCCCCCGAGACCCTGAAGTCTGGGCGCCGGGGCATCCCGGCCGGAGGGACCCGACCCCGTGCCGCCGACCCTTGGGGTCCCCTGGGCGGCCGGGGGTTGTTGGGTTCCCCGCCCGCCCTCCCTCCCTTGTCTGTTTTTCTAGGTTCCACCCTCCTTTAGGACCGTCTGGAATCCGGTCCTTAAGGGGGGGGTTCTGTCACGGTTTGGCTTCGCTTCCTGTTTTAGTTTGAAGTTTCATGTCTCTTGTGGTCCTGGGTTAACTTCACTTCCTGCCTTGTCTTGTGATTGCGTGATTGTCTCCACCTGTGTCCAATCACCTGCACCTCCCTTGTGTATTTAAGCCCTGTGTGCCTGTTGTCCCCTGTCGCGTCATTGTCTAAATGTACCTCGTCGTTGGAGCACGTCTTTAGGTTTGTTTAAAGAATAAAGAGCACTTTGATTGAAAACTCTGCGCTTGAGTCCTCCCTGCATCCTGCTTCAGCAGCGATCGTGACAGCGTCATTATAAACACTCAAAGGAATAACAATGTGTATGTTGGCAAGCCACCATGTGTGATAAATACAATACACCTCTGTAACAATCAGTTCACCCACTCGCATACTTTTTGGAAAAGAGCACTGACTTTGCTGATTGCAATCTCATAAGGTGGAAATATAACGTAAAGAGGAAAAAATAGCCAATGAAAATGTCTTTAGAAGAAGAGACTCAGAGTCAATTGCTGGCGACACCACACGGTGACATTTGCTCATCGGCCCAAAACAGGTGAAACTAAAATCTTGCCGCTTGGTGGACTAATGTAGCTGGCATACTAACCTACTACTAAGTTCACATCAATTCAACGGGCCTTTTGTCCAGTAGCTACTGACTCCTGTCTCATAATTGCATGGCTAAAGGAAGGCTTGCTCTGCTTGCCATGTTGGAAAATCCAGCAACTAAATTGAAAATGTTGTTTTTCTTCCGTAACTGATAAAGGAAACGAGCTAAGCAGGAGGCCTCCTTTTCATGGTCTGAGCCTGATCGGGAGCTCATGAGAAACACATGCCGGGTAAAGAAAAGGTTTACGAGCTAAAATCCCAGGAAGAGTGCCAGGCTTTGAAGCAAATCAAGCGGAAAAAAACAACTTTTGACTCAGGCGGAGAAAACGTTGGAAAGATAAGATCGCTGCCTCTATTTTGGACTCCTCAGCTCTCCATCCCCTCAAAAGGTCATGCTGTGGAAGATTTCTATGTTAATCGGGAGAGGAGAGTTTTGTTCACGGATCAATAAAGTCTTTCAAAGTTGTCTTGTTCCCAGTTTACTTGCAAGGGAAGAGTTTGCACCACAGTCACTCAGTCAGTGTCCGTGCTGAAAGCTTCAACGACGTATGAGACACAGAAAAATGTTACACATACAGGAGTTCACGTCAGATCCTTTACACACAAACTGTTTGATGTGAGTTCATCTGGTACCTGCAACTGGCTGTTTCTGGCACACTTAAGATCATGAAGAGTAAAGAGTTTCGGCCGTTATTCACAGTCAGACGTTCTCCTATTCATCTATTAGCTGTCTCCTTGATAGATGATGCGTAAGTGTCGGGTTCATGGATAAGAAACATGGTTGTGTTACAGTCAGCACATGTCAACGCCGCAGGTAACTTCAAAACGTCTGTTTTTGAAATCCTGGCCTAACGTAACCAGCCCTACTGAGGCTAATTGGCAAAGGGAAGCAGGTGTGCATACAGGTGACGAATCAGGTGACTCATAACACCTAGTGGCCAGGTGAGGCACAGCATGTCTGCAATAGCAAATAAATGTGATAGAGAAAACCGGGGATTAGGAAGATGGAGCCGCTGTTGCCAGGACAACGCCATTCACACACAATTTTGATAGCGTGGAAGAATATTTGTAGAAATATGCTATTTTATGCTATTAATGAAATGACAATTTTACATGTGCGAGTATGGGGCGTCCAATGTGTGCATATGTTTATCTTTTTTATTTTTTTTAAACAAAAACACTTGTCATAATGCTATATTGACAAGATGATGCTCTGGAATGTATAATTGTCCACTTAGGAGTGATTTGTAAAAGTAGTATCACATCTGCCTCCCTAAAACACACGTTGATTTCTGTTGTTACACCGATTCTATTATTGGCCACTTTATGAAAGAGTTCCAATAACGATCTTTGTCTTTATTTAATTCATAACATGAAATATATTAAACATTTTTCCCTCTTTTACCCCCCCCCCCACACACACACACTATTTGCATAATGGTATGAAAAGAACATCCTGCATAGTACCTGATGAAAAGGGCAAGTCACTGTGGTTTGTTTGTTTCAAGAACGCCGTATTAAATTCTATTTTGTTTCAAAGGTCTTCAGGTAGACATGAAATTATTATTTGAATATGTAATACTGTTTGATGTTGATAATTGTTATAAAGACTTGTGGAGAAATAGTTACACCATTAACTGTCTATGAAGACAAATAGGTGCAATTTTCAGAAAGATGCAATCAGTAACTATGATACGCAGCTATTTAAAGTATCTAATTTTAAGGTATTTGAATCATTTGGAAAATAAATGACTCAAATATGTCAACATCTGTTCTGTGTTGCACTTGAGACTGTAAATGTCATTTCTGCACAATAATTAGTGGGATAGTAAATGTTATGTTATAATAAAATAATGATTTATTTAATCTGTTATCTGGTACCAGCTATATTTACATTTGTGAGGAAGAAAGTTCTACACATAAACTCCCTGGAATTAATCAAACAGTTTGAGTTAAAAGGGGACCTTCAATTCCAATGAAGTCCATTGTCTGTATTATCATATTATGCGGTATCTTATTATGTTTCATTGATACTAATCATCTGGTAAGTTAATTGGCCCTGATTTTATCTAAAGGCCGTGCTTAAAGCTTTTAATCCCTGGGGAGGTTTTTGTTTCTGTGTGATTAAGTCATACAACAACAATTTCTTTTTAAAAAAAAACAAATAAAGGTATCAACTAATCCCGTTGTGCAGAGCGGACAACAGCCAGGCTCTGCAGTCTGTAATGTATAATCAACAAAAAAGAGACTCAATAAAATATGGCATATTAAAAGAAAAATGTCCAAATCCTGGTTTGGTTTTTATTGCAAAAAGATTCACAAGTGAGTTTTTCTAATGCAAAGAATCTTCTGCTTAGATTGTTCTCGTCATGTGGAGGCAGTAACCTATTAGATGATACAAGGCCTTATTCTTTACATTCACTTGAGCCTGGCATTTATATTGCCATAATGGTAGCTATCCAAGAGAGGCATTTTAAAGTTTGTCGGATTTGGCCCACACGCCTTTTTACGTCTGCAATTGCACATTGTAATCTATCAGAAACAAGCTTGCATTTTTCATGTGAACATTTTATTTCAGCAGGTTCCTTCGAGCTTAAACATGTAGGAAAAATCAGTAAGAAAAATGTATTCAATCCGAATGGATTCTTTCATTTATTTACTACCTACATACAGAGGAGGACCAGTTCAGACTCTAACTAAACAAGCATGCTTACAGAATTCCACAAAATATCACGGCAGTATGGATTTTATGATATAAAAGCCATTTACAGTATCTCTAAAGTATTCATGTAAATCAGTTAAGCTAAATCCAATTTCTGAATCCGAATCTCTCATCTCATGTTCTTTCATTACATTATTTCTGCTTAAACTCTTACAATTTCATCAGCCTTGCGAATGTGAGATTCAGATTGATTCCTTCAGTCATCTAAATGGTCTTCAAAGGAAAAGGTTCCTAAACGTGGGATAATGGGTGGGGGGGGGGAAGCGGAGCGGGGGTTATGCAAACTTCTCAGCAATTAATTTTGGCCTGCGACGCATCTCTGGGAGAGGAGCATATTGATTGATTGCAGAGGGGGGCGCGAGGTTCTGCACATTTACTTTTTGATAAATAGGCTGTCAGGGACACGAACAACCAAATATGGCTCCATAAATGAATGTTTAAGCGATTATGGTATAAGTGTAATATTACACATCCATTAAGGAGGATTACATTTGGTGCCACTTTGAAGAGGGGAGGGAAAAAAAAGGGACAAGCCCGCCGAATATCCCGCAGCAGAGGAGGTGCGTGGAGAACTGTGCTTTTAATCTGCATGTATAATGTCTTAGAATTCTAAATAGGAAAGTCCTTGACATTAATCTGCGTGTCCGTGAGTGTCTGTGCATGCATGCGCGTGACACTCACTGTTTATGTAGGACGGTGCGCGCTTTCAAGAGGGCAAGGACTCAAGATGGGGGGCTTTAAGTCGACAGAGCATGCCGGTGCATCCGGCCGCTCAAATTAGGCCCCCAGCAAACGCATCCAGGGCCGAAGCACTGGAGGCGAGGGTGGAAATGAACGAATGAACGCCCGCTTCTGAGATGATTCTTGCTCACCGCGTATTACATTTCCCACCTACCAAAAAATCAATAGTACCAAGTGCAATAGGAATACATTTGTGTCACCTCGTGGGGGCAAGGAAATGAAAACACAGCTCAGGAGATTTAGACGGCACACATCCGACTGACTAAAAACCAGCCGACAACTATGGCGTCCAGTAGGCTCTCCCGGAGAGACGCCAGTAATTAAGGAGCCAGTCTGTTTGTCTCTCAGTATCTCTCTCAATCAAATGGCTCAATGTTAATGCAGTAGTTTTTTTCTAAAATAGCACTCTTTAACGTTTGAAGCTTCAACATTTGATCACTCAAAATATGCAAATACATTCAGGATTCATGATTCCAGTAAACACATTCCATCTCTTTTTTGGCACGGAATTATTTAGACCTTATATCAGAAATCTATTTAGTTGGGAGATGGACTCTCTTGATTTATAATCGTCTTTGGAGCATATACTTCATGTAAAGGACGTCTCGCACGGACGCCTGTAAACAGGAGCTGCTGTGGGTGAGCGGTTCACACGCAGAGGAAACATATACATCACGTGAAATATAAAGAGAGTATGATTTCAAACAAACAGGAGCATTTTTTATTTTCTCATCATTTCATCATCAAAATACGGATATGACAACAGACCTGTTATCCGCATTGTGAGTTCATTCTTCCACGATTATGCTGTTTAACCAATGTGAATACTTCCATTGTGTTTTTAACAGCTCGCTGTGTTTTCTGAAAAACATCTTAACTTTCAACATTTGCCTCGTCGTTCTAAAGACATTTGGGGAAAACATCTGCATTATGCAAACCAGCTGTAATGCTGAGTTTTCCATTTCTACATCCCCCAGACAGAAGGTCCTCATCCTCATTGGCTAAATGCTAATCACCAGGGCCTCTGTCTGCCACTGATCTTCTGAAGAGAAGATTGACAGGAGCTCAATAAGCTCCGCACCCTCTATCCCGTCGTAGGCATTGGCTTTTCATCTGTTAACCCCACTGCCCCCCACCCAAACCCTCTCTCTTTTCCCAAATTGTCGCTCTGTCATCACATCCTCCATCCTCAGCTTTCCGCCGCCCTCACCTTCTTCTGCTCCGTTCTGCTTTGTAAGAAATATAATCCCATTGATCCAAAATCCGATGGGAAGCCTTGATCTGTAAACCGACGAGTGCTCAATAAGAGCTGTCCACTCCTCTGAGATGGAGGGATGGTGGGCGTTGGGGTGGGTGGGCTGCATAGGTGGGGGGGGGGGTTAGTTCCAGCCGCAGTAGGTTCTGGAGAGCTGTGTGTGTGAAGGGGAGGTGGGGTCTTGGTATCTGTGTGCATTGCCATCATTTATCAGGTATATTGCTTTCTTGTCTGGTTGCTGGCTGCCGTCGCCCCTCACCTGGTCCTCCTGCCGCAGCCCCACCTCCACCAAACCACGTCCTGCGCCACGCGATTAAAAGGCCGCAGCGCTGTGTGAGCAGATGAAAGGTGTGACATTTTGCTTTTGACTGATGGTGAATTCAGAGTGACGGGCTGGACAGATACATCTAGGCATAGATCTGGATCTCCTCCCTGGCCCCCAACCTTTTGTGTTCTCACAGTCCTCCTTCAACCCTTCCTGTGAGCCCTCCCCCCTGTTCAAAGCATTGAATTTCTCTCTGTGTTTCCATGGCTATTTTCTTTCTCTTAACCATTTCTCTTTGGTGCCTTTGATTAAGTGAGTATCTGTACGCTGCCTCCGTGGGTCAAGGTCATTCTTCACTGGGAGAGTGAGTACAGACTTTGTGGCCAGAAGAAGAGGTGCAAATTATGTTTTTATTGGTAACATTTTTTGTAACCTCAAATGTGTCATTTCAGTTCCTTCATATTCCAATACATGATTTAGGTGAAGTTGCGCGCTCTCCGTCCGCTGGTGGGCGGAACTGCCGTGCGCAGCGAGGAGCGATGCATTGTCAAAAGGGACGAGCGCACGCACTTAGGAGAGAATACGCTCAATTTAAATAAAACATTTTTCAGCAAAAAAAGTAAAATGAAAAAAGAAAATGTATTTTTTCCGTGGTGCGGCCTGGTACCAAATGGCCCGCAGCCCGGTGGTTGAGGACCTCTGATTTAGCCTACCTCTTCCCTCTAAACTGATCTTGGGATAACCAAGACCATCTCTAGCCACAGGTGGAGGAAGCAAAGGCAGTAGTGGCTTGTTGTGGTCAGGTTATTGATCTTTAACATCCTTGGCTTTCGAAGATGTTTCAAAATGTTCCTTGTTGTCAAAAAAACCTAAAACATTCTGTGGTGATCATGAAATGCTGGAGAAAACTACACAGCACAGATACATCGGCATACAGGCGGATATATTGCTTATTAGCCTGCAGGGCAACGCAATTCTGCTAGTTGTGAACATTATCATTTTAGGATATCATTCTTTAAATGAGAATTATATTAGTGTTTTTACAGGGAAAAATGTGAAATATCATCTACTTATTTACAAACTTCTTGCAGACTTGCAGGCATTTTCAGTCAAAAATAACGACACCGATAAGCAGCAGCGGTAAAGATTATTAACCATTACATCTTGTCGCTACAACAACTGATCAATGAATGGATGTCATGACATGATTGGTTGACATTTATTGGCATAGGATTAATAGATTATTATACAACAATGTGCAGAAAAAAGATAAATAGCTAGCATATACTTACTAATAGATGCATAACAAAAGTTGATGTGATCTCAACGGTCATATTTCACAATTTAGACTTTCACCCCACAGCAGGTCTACATATACACAAACACACACACACAGACACACACACACGCCCACACACAAGAAAAATTCAGCGGCAACATAATCCAACCCTGTGCAACTCCCATTTTGACGCTGTGGAGTCCTTCTGCTTCCTGGGCTCCATAACTCCATAATCCAGGACTTCAAGAGGGAGCTGAACATCAGCTGAAGACATTCAACCTGCCAGAGACGATGATGGTGCACTTCTACACGGCCATCATTCAGTGCATCCTGTGCTCCTCCATCACAGTCTGGTACGCTGCAGCCACCGCCAAGGATGGGTTGGGCAGCAGCGTGTCATTCACTCTGCTGAGAGGGTGATTGGCTACAATCTGCTGTCCATAGTTTGCTTCTAGGATGCTGGAGCGAACAAGACGCATTGTACCCGTCCCCTCTCACCCTGGACATGGACTGTTTGTCTGGCGGGAGGCTGCAGTCCATCAGGACCAAGAACCTCCGCCACAAAAAACGCTTCTTACTATCAGTAGTTAGGCTCATAACCAAAGCTGGTGCTAGCAATCCTGGCAATCAAATTAAATATCTAAAAAAAGCTAAAAGGCAAAAAGTTAGAAACTAGGTCAATTAGTTAGTGACCTAGTTAGTGAAGCTAATGTCTGCCTAGTGTCTGCCTTAAAAACGTATTAAAACTGTTCACTTCTAAGGGGGCTGAATTCTATAATGAGGTTAGCAGCAAACAACTACCTGCCTTGTAATGAAGTGGTTAGGAAACATGTACATGAGCAGAGAATATTGTCACTCTCCTTCGGTGTGTTATGGTTACAGTATTTATTTGGTTTAGAACCTATTGTACATAGATGTAAAGATATACTCTAAATTCTTAACAGAGAAACATTATCTTATTATTTAACAATCTTGTTTATTCATAATCTATCATAATCTCTTCATTAGCTATTTTTTTCTCTATTAAACTAATTTACTTTCAGTTATTTTCATTTTACTTTAGGAATCAACTTGTTTTAAGCTCTTATTATTTAATATTTCTTATTTTCTAATTTATCCCAAGTAGGCGAGCATGGGAATGCAAACACAATTTAGTGCTATTGATATTTCAATCCGGCTTTGTCGCTGCGGGGATGTGGGGGTGCAGACACATGTCTATTTGCAGCTCATGGCTAGCTTTGGGGCAGTTTGCCCTTGGATTCATCTCAAGCATAATCAATACTCGGTCAATGGACAATATTTTTCCTGTGTTAAGGTCGATTGTAATGATTATGATCCGTTTCTGTCAATTACGATTTTTCGTTCACACCTCAGCAGAATTTACAGGATTCTCATTGCAATTTGAAATAGGAACATTTTATTAACTGCACCAACAATGCTAATACCAAAGCCTTGTTGATGAGAAGTTAAAGGTTGTTCCTTAATGCTGGAACAGCAACAGTGTTTTGGGGATAGATGAACTGGGTCAACATAATTTTCACTGATGATTGAGAAGTTTCACAGGTAGTAGCCCCTATTTACCGGTGATCCACAAAGAACACGAAGAGATCCCTCAGAGGTAACCAAAAGCCTGAGGCTACAGAGAATAAATACAAAGTGCATTTTTTACTTGCCGTTTGATTTTTTGGATCGTCTTCAGTCTCCATTACACCCCCCCAAAAGCTGCTGAGCTTTGACTGAAGGACTTTACCGCTGCAGGCTTTACTTAATTGTTTTGTTCACTTCAGAAAAATCATTAAGTGGTTGTGTGTTTCGGGGGTCGGGTGGACGGGCCATCTTCTAGGCCAGATTCCTCGGGGAATAATCTCAGACTGATACATAGACATCCGGTAGAACTCGCAGGCTGTTTTGGCACTTGGGCAGATGGCAGACCTTAAAATATCAGTATCGTCACAGAGGTGAGAGCCTGAGAAAGTGAAGCACCAGGCTCCATAATAAAACTCACACCAACACATTGTCAAAGGAGAGCAAGAACAATGTGCGAGGCTGTGCCCTAGCTACTGACTTTGGAAGAGATTTTGGATTGTGCTGACTAAACATGAACAGAAACTTGGAAAAGATATATCAAATATCCCATATGTTTAATGTAATAAATACATGATGTGCATGCACAGTAAGTATTTTGCCAACTATTTTCATGGGAAGCATTAGGAGCGAGTGGTCTCTGTGCTCCTTCCCCACCTGCGTGGTGGTGTTGAAGGAGGTGGTGCTGCAGCCTCCGGTCTGTGTTCGACATCAGAGATACAGCGCTGTGAATTGTCCTCAGCCATCAGCAGCAGACACCTTACTTGGCTCCCGCTCCATCTTTCTTATTCAGGTCTAATAGGCAATATGTCTTTCCCCCCTATCTTCACCCCTGTGACGGGCAGCTAATTAATCACAGTTGTCTGGCAGTGTTTTTTAAAATTCTTCTACCTTCCACCCCCTTGTCAATGTGTTGTCTTTTTGGTCAAAGAAGTGAGGCGGCTCAGGGGGACGCCGTTGGGATCTGTCAGTCGCTCTGTCAGTCGCTCCGTTTCAACACTTTGGTACACAGTTAAATATCTTGATAACTATTTAATCGACTGCTGTAAAATTGTGTGCAGTCATTCATGGTTCTCTGGGGAGGAATTCTATTATGGGCAAATTGTACACTTCTCCAACAGCTTGATTTGATCGCACACCTAATTTAGGCAATTATTTTAAAACAGAATTATATGAAGTATATGAATACAACATCTGGTTTCTATATGTAAGGGCAAATATATGTAAACATTATGATCATTTACATATGTTTTATGTGTGGTCCTATTTATTGAGGTAATTTCTGTATTTTCGCTAAAAGCCTCTGCTCAAAGTAAGCAACATGAAATCCGTGATTGAAATAAAAGTGATACAGGACAGACAACCAGGCAGATTGTTTTAAAAGAGAAAAAGAGAGGTGGAAAACACCAAATATAGAAAGTGAGAGAAAAAGCTTGAGGCAGGCTGAAGCAGGGAAGAAGAAGACGGGCAGATGAAATTACACCTGTGGGTCTGTTAGCTTTAGCAGAGTATAGCGGTGTGGTGTCCCACAACATACCCCAGGGGTCCGTAAGAAATAAAGAATGAGTAAACCTCACATATCAAAGTTTCTTTTCCCTCAACCTCGTGTTATTGCTCCTGTGCCTCTCCTTGACAGCCCCGTGATTCATTTCCTCCAGCCTGAAAGACGGGAAATGAATAGAAAGCTTGGATATTGTCAGCCGCTAAATGGGAAAGCAGTTGCTCGGGAGACACAATGCAGATCGAGGTAAGAATGCCACTCAGTCCCACTACATGGCACGTAGGGGCCTTCTGTCTCACAAGACAAAAGAGGAAAAGAAGGCACAGTTGATTGGGTGTATAGCAGTCACACATCGCCATGGTTTATGCTTGAGTGGGAGATTTATCTCTTTGCTGTCAAACTGCAGGGTCCTGACACCAGCACTTTGAAACAAGATTTTTTTTGTTGACATTTGCATTTAACAAAAAGGTTTACAACTGACCTAGAAGTTTTCTTTTGATGAAAAAAAAAAAAAAAAAACGACCGACCGACGGCTGGTTGAGTGCTTTGCCTGCAAGACAAGCTGTTGAGAACAGGAGAGCATGTGGGTTGAGCATGCCCACACCGTCTTTGATGTTTCTTTAGCACTTGCTTGGATGTTTACAGTGCTGCAAACACAAGCTGTGTTTGCTCACATGCTGACAATTTCTGATGTAGCGTGAGGAATGAATATCACACAAATGAGGCACTGAAATGTATGTGAAAGCCTTCCACGGTGGGATGAGTTATTTTAGATGTTTCGTGGGCTATTTGTTATGTGATTTCTGATTCTGATTCCTGCATGGACGCTGTGAGGTAAACCGCCAGGACTTGGATGGGCTTGAAGTTCTCTGCAGAATGATCAACACAAAATGATGCTGCAACACATGCTCAGTCCCAACCAACTGTTGAGTCTTGGTCAAAAACTATGACACTCTACTGTAGCATCAGTTTCCCCTGGTTACATGCATAGTGTGTTTTTTCACAGACAGCGCTGTCCTGGTCTGAAGCCCAAGGTTTGTTTTACCCAAGTCAAAAGTAATTTAGCCGTGTGATGCGTCTGCGCAGGGTTGGAATCCAAGCTGCTTCCCTGGAGTACATTAGGATTAACTATCAAATTCAGGAAAAACTCTGCTGATTGGCACGGAGGGAAGATTTGGACGCAAGCCCTTGAGCCTAATAGATATCATGTGACTTAAATGTCTCCATGCATTTTCCTTTGCGTGAGCGTAAGGGCACACTGTGCTAGGATGACATTAATATACACAGACAGCCACGAAGCGACCAGAATGTGAACCAGGGGCAGCTCTACAAGACGTGGTCGCAGACAGCGCGGTTGATGTTGTGTTTGTTTGGCTGGTTCAGAACGGTTCGTGACCTTCTCTCCACATACGTGCTCTATGGGGCCTCAGTCTTTGTTTGTGATGGTATTGGTCTTGCAGGGGCATGCTGCTCAGTGGGTTTGTGCAGGCCTGTAGGTGGCTACCCGCTGGGGTTTGGACTCTTCCAGTGAAATGAATGCTCATTATGCTGAAAACAAATCCCCTTTTACCCTTTATATTCACCCACTGAAAGATGGGGATGTCTCTGCACTGTTTTGTTCCTTTGCATGTCAACAGCAGCTGCATAGCTAAATGATATGGCTAAATATAAATCGTGATCAAGTTATGATGGTTAATGCAAGCGGAACGGTTGGGTGGGGCGCATGACAATAGCTTGAATGCAGTTTTCAGGCACAAAATGGGTCTAAATCAGAGACACAAGACAAATTTCAAGATGAAATCACAATCCAGTGGACAAAGCTCAATGGTTCCATAGAGAAAAACGTACATACATAATATAGACAATATGTTGGCACTGACTTCTAGCTCACATGGGTATTTACAAAATGTTGAATTCCATGGCTGGCTATTTTGCCACATTTTCCCCCTGATTTGCAACAGTGTATTTGTACTTTGCTTAATTTCATTATGCAATTAAATGTAGCAAACTACAAATACATGTCTAAGAGAGGTAAAGGAATGACAGGATGCGATGATGATCATGGTTCCCTTTGCATTTGTGAACAAAGGGACTATCTAGTTATATGTTTAGTTATTTAGACTTTGTTGCCATTGAATTTGGGGACGTAAGTTGTTGTTCTCAGAGGAAGAATACTGTTAATTTATTTGAAGTGTATGTCCACTGTTCATTTCATCGGCCATTTATTTTAGTATTATACAAATTATAGTTATTATTATAAGCATTTTCAACTTTTACAAATATTGTGTGAATGTGTGAATTCATTTAAAAGTTGAACAATTGATTCCTGGTGGGATAGTTGAACGGCTGTGATGAAGACAGAGAAATTGCAAAATGGGTTGATTGAAATGGCAGCTCTGCTCGAGACGACTCACATTGAGAGATGGAGGCAGAGAGAGAGAATACAGGGAATGGACTCAGCAGGCATGACAAAAGGTTTGTGTAATGATGTCTTTCTCAATTACCAACCCATGTCCCCCTTGGGTGTCATGGACGAGTTTTCCCCCAGAACAAAAAGACTCAAGTGGGCGAGATCAATCAGAGAGATGCATCGCTGCTGCTGTGCCGCTAACCGTGTCATCGATATATACGTGCACTGAATTTGTAATTAAATGAAATGTGTATTTAGAACAATATACAAGAGTGTGCATTGATTTGTGTTCAACAGTTTCAGACTGCTGCACTGCACCCTGGGAGAGGGCTCGCATATTGTTTGGGGCGCTGGGTTTCTTGTGTGTGCGCCGCAGCCTGCTGCTGCGGAGCCGGCCCAGACACGAGATTTAAAAAGTCTTCATGGTGGGACGCTGAATTAAACATTGCAATGCGTGCCATCCTCAATCTGTGGCCCTTCAAACAATCCAAGAGTGTGTAATTAGTCACACAGTGCTGTCTCCACTTTTGGAGATGCGTCACAGCGAACGCACGCAAGAGGCGAAAGTCAGGATTAACGCATATGGACAAAGTGTCCCACAAAGAAGAAGGACAATTGTAAATCCCACAGCATGTCCCCAGGGCCAGCATCGCTTGTCTAAGATGTTTCCTCACCAATGTTGTAGCTGCAGCTGCTATTTAACAATCAAACCGCCTTTAAACACACATTTAAAAAAGACACTTTGCAGGGAGATGACAGAGAATCCAGTAGAGACACTGCAAGCAAAGTTATTCTGCTTCAACCCGCATGGTAGCGGACAACCCTCTGAAGGAAAGGGATCAAGATCTGTGCTTCTGGTGCCACGGAGTCAAGTAGCCCCCTGTAGGCAAGCCATATGGCCTGGGAAGAGTTTCATGGGTGGCTGCAAGCCCCATGCCAGTCCCTCTGCTGATTTCTCATTATTGAGGAATAAATAGAACAAGACAACAAAACAGTGGCCCTGTTGTGTCATATCCATTCTGACTTCGGTGAGAGACAGATGGTACAAACTAAATGGCAAGATTTGAATAGTTGGGAAACTGGGCAGAAGCACTAAGCACAACAAACAACAAACTGTGATGAAGAGAGAATTCCATACGTCCCCCTTTTCTCCCAACACCATGCTTTTCTTTCTTCGTCGCCTGTTTTGTGCTGCTGCACCACCAAGTGTCACTTGTAACAGCAATCAGAATTGACTGCGCCCGCACTAGTCCTGCTTTATTGCCTGTGCACGAGTGTGCGGCAGTGGCGTGGGAGGCTGTTGGGGAAGTCACAGGGAACAGCAGATGCCAGATCCCCTCCGAGGTGGCTGACGGGCGGCCGGGGCAGGGCAGACAAGCACAGGGTGCAAAAAAGCTGAGACAGAGAGGCTACCTGTAAATATAGCACGGCAGCCTTGAAGCTTCGCTTTCCATTAGATGGCCATGCATTTCCCAGCTCCCGGCTTTATTGCACAGGTGCTTCGAGACTGGGAGCCCAGGAGGCTCTTCAACATTATTAGAAGCTTACAGTACATAATCCCACAGAAGATTCTCACCTATCTTCAGACCAGACTGCGATATATAGCGAGAGATACGGAGTGAGAACAGGGGAGGGGCGGCAGCGGCAGCGGCAGCGGCGGCGGCGGCGGCGGCCGGTCTCCGAGACGCTAAAGAACAGGCAGAGAGGCAGACACGCACTGCAAAGCCTCCGTGTCTCTTGTCGGGGTGTCAAGCTGGTTCAACGACGTACACCAGATGGTGGCCTGTCTCCAGAGGTCCCGTGTGTCTCACTAAGTCATGATGCCAGACTTGGTGCCAGTGTCCTCCTCTGCCATTCCTTTAGAAAGAGATGAAGCCACATCATTCGGCCTCCCCAATGCCTCGGCCTGGTTCCACTCCTGGAGCAGCTGGACACTCTCAGGTGTTGTTTGCTAGCAAAGGAACTGAAAGGGGCTGAAAGGAGGTAAATATGCAACTTTTAAAAACTATAAAACACAAAGAAAATCTTTAACTGAAATCGTCCGCCTTCATATTAAAAAGGATCGGTGTAATTCATCATGTTCAAGCTGTGCTCAGTGAATCCGGCCCTGTGGACCGGACTCTGACTCACCATCATTCATGACGGAGAGACGCACTACCAACAAATGCAGCACAGAAACGTTCATGCTGATCTCTTCAGTGCTTTAGTTGCTTTCTATTGATTACAAAGGGAGGGTTGACAACGTTTTATGAGAATAAACAACTAAATGTGTATAATGTATTTGTTAATCCAGGCAGTATTTCATCGCCTACAGCAAGCTGAGAGATTCGAACAAAAGAAGACATTCTAGTTTTATTCTCCACCCACAAGGGTTGACCCAATAGCCGTCCAGAAAACTAAAAGTAAGTATTCTTTTGTGATCAGAAAGATCCAAACTGAGCTCGCTGTGTTTGGAGTTTATTATTATTATGTTGCATTCTTGCCCAGCTGTATTTTAGGGCGCAAAGAAACCAGCGGACAAAAGAGGAAAAAAATACAGAATGTAAGTTCACTAGCTGGAATTCAAAGCTTTCATGTGGGATGTTCTTCAAATAGATGAGCCACGAGGACGCGGACATCCACAATTATACACTGTACACAGCAGCTCATCTCAGCGCAGTTGAAATCCTCTGTCACAAGGGGAAGATACAATCTTAATATCCTTTAGCAAAAGGCCTCATTAACATTGTTAACTTTAGTGGGAGTCACAGCGTATGGAGCACGCCTGGTAGATGATCAGGAGATTAGACGCAACGAGGAGACACGCGATATGTCGTGTTGCTATGACGGCACCTCATCATCCTCACAGGACTGTGTCATTTTAGGCCGTGGACGGCACAAATGAACATTGTCAAACCATCCAATCAGCCCTCCAGAGTGCTTCAGTTTGACAGGTAGACGCCGTCATCTTGACCCCTTGGTTTTGCACTTTGCACTGTTCTGCTAATCTTAAGAAAATGAAAAAGATTTTAATCTAAGAATATGAGCAGACATTCACGAAAGTACTGTGTCATTTTAAACCACGTGTTTGAATGGGCTAAATGGTTATGCACAGTCACAACTCCATCTTTGTCATATAATAAGCGTGAGGATGGAATAAGGAAAAGAAGATCATTTCTGAAGAATCTTACTCTATTTTAATCACCTCACTAAATGTATTGTTTTAAAAAAACAAATACAAAAGACTTTGCCTGTGTCATTACAATCCGTTACACTTATAATGAACACCTTGCCTTGCTTCAGCACTAAAGACAATTATGGAAAGTTTTATTTTTTCAAACAACTCCAAACGTATTGTAGCGACCCTGTTGGGGACTCGGTCAGGTAGCGTCACTCTCGGCGCTCCGGCCAATCAGACGGGACATGGGAGGGTCTGTCCGGGGGAGCATGACGTAGTTCCGGTTGTTGTGTTGTTGGAAGTGTTGACTGAGTGAGCTGGAGTTACTGTGTCGGACGCTGTGGTGTTTCGCTAATAAAAGGATCTCTGCCCGGCGACTATTCGTCTCAGCGTGTTAAGTATTCCACCACGCCCGGACGTTACATTGGTGTCAGAAGTGTCTTCGTACGGACGATATCGTTGAACCCGGTGGAAAGCTAGCGGTTAGCCTGCTGTGGGCATGGATCGTGTCGGCGGGACGAGCGGCTACGTTACGGTAAAGGAAGAGAGGAAAGAAGCGGAGGAGGGAGCTAGCGGGTGGTCGAAAGACATGGCCAGAAGTTTCGACGGAGCTACTAGGGGCGCGAGGGCTCGTTTGAGAGAGTCTGCAGTGAGGATGGCTAGGGACGCTGGCATCAGTCCCGCGGCGGATTTTCCCGCGGTTTCTCCGGGGAATGTAGCGTCAAACTACAATGGCGGCGCCCATCGCTCGGCAGTCCCTACGGTAAAAACACCGAAATACGACGGTAGGACGCCATGGGAGGCTTTCCTGGCTCAATTTGAATTGCTGTCGCATGCAGGGGAATGGTCCAATGAGACTAAGGCACTTCAGCTGGCGTTGTGTCTCACGGGGGATGCGCTGTCATGCCTGCTGCTGCTGAGCCCTGAAGACAGACGTCGTTACCCAGCGCTGGTAGGGTCGCTCCAGAGGCGTTTTGGACAATGTTTGCAACCCGAACTCCTGCGGAATGAACTAAACAATCGCTGCAGAAGACCGGGAGAGCCGCTGCGGGCGTTGGCAAACGATGTGGAAAGTTTGTCACGGAGGGCTTATGCCCACATGCCCCCTGAAGTGCAGAGCGAGCTGGCGCGGGACCAGTTCATCAGGGCAATTGTTCCCACAGAGCTGCGTGTCCAGGTCCAGCTGCAGCACCCACAGTCATTGCAAGCGGCTTTCGAGTTGGCTGCGGAGAGAGAGAATGTGTGGGGTGCAGCGCCTGGAGGCTACCATAGTGAGGGAGCACCTATGGCCAGGGCGGCGATGGCGGTCCCTCCAGAGGCAGAGAAACCATCGTGGGTTACGGAAGTGACTGAACTGATCAGGGCTGTGTCACTACAACAATCACACCGGCCGCGACCCAGAGTCTGCTGGGGGTGCGGGCAACCAGGGCATTTGGCCAGAGAGTGCCCCAAACCAAACAAGTACCAGGGAAACGGCCCGGGGTCCGCATAGAAGGGGATACGCGGACCCCGGCCGTAACCCCGACCACAGCGCCACGAGCCTCGGCAACAGAAGATGACAACGCCAGCATGGAGCCCGTCGTGGCGGTGGGGCGCACTGGGGAAGGTGACTCGTTCTATGTGCCGGTTACCGTGGAAGGACTGCCCTGCTTGGCACTGGTGGACACCGGTTCGACAGTAACTCTGGTAAGACCAGACATGATCACAGACTGGACTCATCTTGACCCCACCTCAGTGCGACTTCGCACTGTTACCGGAGAGCTGGCACCCATGAAGGGCAGAGGTCTGCTGTCTTTATCGGTGGGAGGGGTGACGGTGTGCCACCCGGTGTGGATAGCTGCAGTTCAGGACCCATGCATTCTGGGTTTGGACTTCTTGAGGGCCACGGGCTGCCATCTAGATCTACAGCAAGGCACAGTGAGTCTCCAGGGAGGGCCTTCCGTCACCTTGCTCTCCACCCCCAACCCGTCCCTACCCCCCGGGCCTCCAACACCAGCGGCGAGTACGGTGGTGACGGTCCCCTGCAACGCTATCCCCCCCGCCTGCCCACGCGAGTCATCTAGGGTCTTTCTCCCGGACGTCCACACCATGAGCCGTGCAGTGGAGGCGCCAGCAGCGATAAAGGAGGTGTGGAGAAAGAACTGTGTCGGCCTGCAGCCGCAGCAGCAGGAGCAGCTGTGGCACCTTCTCCTGGACTTCCAAGGCAGTTTCGCCAAGAGCGAGGATGAAGTAGGGCAAACTCACCTAGTGCAGCATGAGATTGACACAGGGGACGCGCGTCCCATCAAGTGCCGCCCCCGCCGCCTGCCGATGGCTCGTCAACAGGCTTGTGATGACGCGGTCACCAACATGCTCCAGGCAGGTGTCATCGAGCCGTCCGACAGTCCCTGGGCAGCAGCAGTGGTCATGGTCCCCAAGAAGACAAAAGGATGGCGACTCTGTGCGGACTACAGGCCAGTAAATGGGGTGACCAAGAAGGATTCTTATCCGCTGCCCCGCATTGACGAGTCCCTAGACCTGGTCTCCGGGTCGTCGTGGTTTTCGTCCTTGGACCTCCGCAGCGGATATTACCAGGTGCCACTGGCCCCGGAGGCCCGTCCCAAGACTGCTTTCTGCACTGGGCGGGGGCTGTGGCAGTTTAAGGTTCTCAGTTTTGGACTTTGTAATGCCCCTGCCACTTTTGTAAGACTGATGGACAAAGTACTGGCGGGGATCCCCCGGCAGCAGTGCCTGGTCTACCTGGATGACATTCTGGTCCATGGTAAAACATTTGAACAAGCCCTGGCGTCGCTGCGGTTGGTGCTGGAAAAAATAAGAGCGGCAGGCCTGAAACTGCATCCGGAGAAGTGCCATTTCATGCAGAGGGAGGTGTCTTTTTTGGGGCACCGTGTAGGTGGCGAAGGCATTGGCACCATGCGAGAGAAGGTGCAGGCCGTCGCAGATTGGCCCACCCCCACCAACCAGAAACAGTTGAAGAGCTTTCTTGGCCTGGCCTCATACTACAGGAGGTTTGTGCGGGGGTTTGCTGGCACTGCTGCACCCCTGTTCCATCTGCTGCAAAAGGACCAAGAGTTTTCCTGGACGGAGAAATGCCAGGCGGCATTCAACAACCTGCGGTACGCCCTAGTAGAGGCCCCGGTGCTAGCCCCAGCCGACCCCAGCTTGCCCTTCACGCTGGACACGGATGCTAGCGGATCAGGCATCGGCGGAGTACTCTCTCAACCTTTCCCCGAAGGCGAGCGAGTGGTGGCTTACTTCAGCCGGGCGTTCAACAAAGCCGAGCGAAGATACTGCGTCACCCGCAGGGAGCTCTTGGCGGTGGTGCTGTCAATCCGGCATTTCAAGTACTACCTAAGTGGCCTGAACTTTACGGTGAGGACAGACCACTCTGCCCTACAATGGCTCATGTCATTCAAGGAGCCAGAGGGGCAGGTGGCCAGGTGGTTGGAGGAGCTCCAAGCGTTTAATTTCAAGGTGGTGCACCGGGCTGGGACACGTCACACTAATGCCGATGCACTCTCACGACGGCCTTGTGCCGCAGGAGGGTGCCTCTACTGCGACCGGAGAGAGACCCGCGAGCGGGAACTGCAAGAGGAGGAGGGAGTCGGTCCGTCCGTGCGGCGGTTGGAGGAGGTTGTGATCCAGGATCGTCAGACGGTGGAACTGTCAGAATGGAGGCGACACCAGAGGCATGACGTGGACCTACAACCGGCAGTGCAGTGGGTGGAGGCACAGCGGCGCCCCCCCTGGGAGGAGGTGGCAGTGTTCTCCAGGGCAACCAAAGGGTTATGGTCACAGTTTGAGTCTCTACGCCTGAGCCAGGGCGTGCTCCAACGGGCATGGAAGGAGCCAGCAACGGGGGAGGAAAGGTGGCAGATGGTGGTTCCCAAGGTCCTGCGGGGTTCGGTGCTGGAAGCCATGCATGGAGCTGCAGGGGCGGGACATTTTGGAGTCTCAAAGACACTGCGG
The DNA here is from genome assembly GCF_949316345.1 of Pungitius pungitius. Taxonomy (NCBI): domain Eukaryota; kingdom Metazoa; phylum Chordata; class Actinopteri; order Perciformes; family Gasterosteidae; genus Pungitius; species Pungitius pungitius. The sequence goes on along the minus strand of NC_084911.1, from coordinate 11,580,117 downwards.
CGTCTTCGGCAGGGATTCTACTGGGGACAGTGCCGAAGGGACGTGGAAGACTTCTGTCGCCGCTGTGACCCCTGTACGGCACGAAAGGGGCCCTCAAGTCGCTCCCACGCCCCGCTGCAGCAGTTCCCCGTGGGGGGCCCAATGGAGAGGGTGGCTGTGGATGTGGTTGGTCCGCTGCCACGCTCAGACGGAGGAAACCGGTATGTGCTCACCGCAATAGACTATTTCACAAAGTGGCCAGAGGCGTACGCTTTACCAGACCAAGAAGCAGAGACGGTTGTTGAGGCCCTTGTGGGTGGCATGTTCAGCCGGTTTGGCGTGCCGGAGACCATACACAGCGACCAGGGAAGGAACTTCGAGTCGCGGGTGTTTGCCACCATGTGTGAACGGCTGGGCATGCACAAAACACGCACCTCCCCCCTGCGGCCACAGAGTGACGGACTTGTGGAAAGGTTCCATCGCACTATGGGCCAACAGCTAGCCATCCTCACGTCACAACACCAGCGAGACTGGGACAGGCATTTGCCACTGGTGCTCATGGCTTGTCGCTCTGCAGTCCAAGAGACCTCCTCCTGTACTCCCGCCCTGCTGATGCTGGGAAGAGAGCTCCGCACACCGGCAGAAATGGCTTTTGGGCGCCCCCCGGAATCCTCAGAGCCCCCCTCAGGCTCAGAATATGCCAGGAGGCTACAAGACCGGCTCGATTCAGCTCATGTTTTTGCCCGTAAGCAGCAGCAGAGTGCTGGCGTGAGACAGAAACGCAACTATGACATGAGAACAAGAGGAAAGCATTTTCGCGCTGGAGAGCTGGTCTGGGTCTACAACCCCCAACGAAAAAAGGGCCGGTGCCCGAAGCTGGACAGTCAATGGGCGGGGCCCTGCACAGTGTTGGAGCGGGTGGGTGAGGTTGTGTACCGGGTGCAGCTACCGCCCAAAGGCAGGAGAGTAGTGCTGCATAGGGACCGGCTCGCCCCGTACAGAGGGGTCGCCTCCCCGCTGCCAACAAGTGCCCGAGGGACGTCCTCACGGGGTGTTCCCCTGGGGCAGCCCCCGCCAGGTGCCTCGGGGACAACGGGAGAAGCTGTTGGGCCCGAGTTTCCAGCCGGCTTGGCCCTGTCGCCACCCACAGATAGACACGGACTCCTGGGGGGTGAGGTGGGGCCTGACATCGCCACGGGTTCAGGGGGCACGACCCCCCCGGCGGCGAGGCCGCAAAGACAGAGAAGGCCTCCGGTCCGGTTCGGAGACAGCGGAATTTAGGGAGGGGAAATTAGGGCTAGCATACACCTTGGGTCTTAGAGGTGGCTGTATTCTTCTGCAAAAAAAAAAAAAAAAAAAAAAAAAAAAAAAAAAAAAAAAGCGGTGTTCTGTTTTGTTCTGTCCTGTGTTCGATTGTAGGTGCATGGTTCCATTTTTCAGCAGTTCCTTGGGGGCAAGGACCTTTGTAAGGGGAGGGTAATGTAGCGACCCTGTTGGGGACTCGGTCAGGTAGCGTCACTCTCGGCGCTCCGGCCAATCAGACGGGACATGGGAGGGTCTGTCCGGGGGAGCATGACGTAGTTCCGGTTGTTGTGTTGTTGGAAGTGTTGACTGAGTGAGCTGGAGTTACTGTGTCGGACGCTGTGGTGTTTCGCTAATAAAAGGATCTCTGCCCGGCGACTATTCGTCTCAGCGTGTTAAGTATTCCACCACGCCCGGACGTTACAGTATTTTATGTAGTTGGAATGAATGACACCAGTGCACTGCCGGAGCCTGCTGTAGGACAGTTGTGTAGAGTATGCTCATCTGTTCGCTAGTGCATTTTATTTTTAACTTTTTATTCCTTTTTATCCTGTATTTTTATTCCATATCCCCTAGCCGAAATTGAACATGCCATTTTATCTGTGGTGTTCAAGGTCATGCACCAGCCGCCATGTCAAAAACATATTTTGGCAATAAATGTTCCTGATTCCTGAAAGCATGTCATTGAGTCACATGTGATTGTCCTCACAACTCCCCTGTGATTAAACTCTCAGCTGCTCTCATACTGATGACTATCACCACCAACTCAGCATCTGCCCAGTAGTTTCTCAGCAGAGGTTTCAAACCTTCCCGACTTGTCGACCTTTTTCCTCCCCCTCCCTGCTCTCCCCGCTTGCCTCCCCCACCCCTCGCTCACCCTTCTGTTGCACTCTCTGCGCTCCTCTGCTGGCTCGTGTGACATTTGCCATTCAGACGAGGGAGGAGGGACCGACCCTTCTCCAATCTCTGACCTTTCCCCGTCTCTCTGTCTCTGGCGTCACTGACGCATTCACAACCAATTTCACTGCCAATAAATTTCAGCGACCACCACTAAAATGACGTTACTCGTATTGCATGTGTTCTGGGGATTGTTTGAGCTGAGTCTCTCTATCCAATGATATTCACCTGATAAGCTGTCTGAGCCTTATACCCAACTGCCTTGTTAATGCAGGTAACTGCTGCAGCAGCAGTAAAGGTTAATGAATGCTCATTGAATGCCACATGCCACAGGCCGCTTTGGGCATTATGTATTCAGCTTATTCCGTGGTTGGCCTATAGATGATCCACAGTATATTTTCTGTCCACGGCAGAGCTACTAGCTAAATCTTCTCGAGACAATACGAACATCTCATCATGTCCATTCCACATATAAAGAATGCGTGCAGTTTAAGGAGTTTTCTTCTTCTTTGCATTCTGGTGAAAACTTTCCTGCCAAAGCAGCTGCAGTTGTAATCAGGCAGACTCCCTGTATGTAGTGGTAGAAGGGCTCAAGAAGTGTTTGCCAAGATAAGGCTCACCTGACATGTCAAAGCAAGAGCCTTCCAACAATCACCTTGTCAAAGCTGTGATCTCCCTTTCCTTCCCTCCAGCAGCAGCAGCAGGGGTCTGGTGACACATATGGCCAATTATAGGTGGAAGTGGAGAAGATGATGTGAGCTGAAAGCTTGTTCACACGTGGTGGGTGTCCAGACGGCCAAGGGCTGCATGGTGGAGGGCCGTGGGAGAGAGAAACTCATCAATAGCTGAGTTCTCCTCTCCTCCCCCCCCCGCCCCCGCCCCCCCCCCCCATCCCCCGCCTTCCTCCTCTCCGTTCACTCTGCAGGTCTGTGGCAAATCAAACACTGCTTTTTAGCCAATCAATACTGCCCCTTAACTTCCCTTTATTACTCCACAGCCGGAATAAGGGAGGGAGATGCAATATTCAGTTCATAAATCATGCAGTAAAAAAATGTCAGCGAGGTAATTGTGGTTTTCTAACACCCTTTAAAGGGGGGCAGATTTTATTAGTGGGTTAACATCGGCCGCCGACCCTCATTTCTCCTCATTACCAGCTCACGGAGGCATCATCAGACCTTAAACGTTACTACATTTCTCAGCGGACCCTAGTGTGGTTTCTCAAGCAGACACCTCTGTGAAAGAATCGGAAGCACTAAACATGAAGTACTCGCGCAAGAAGGACTTGATGGTTTTGTAATACATGACAGAATTGGTCAAACTCATTGCCCGGGATTTCTTTTTTTTGATTTCCTGATTTCCTTTTTTTACCCTTCTTGTTTCCTGGAGAAAAAAATAAGCCTCTTTCTATATGCGCAAATGCATAGCACAAATAGCTGGAATGATAGCCTCATTAAGGTGCTCTGTTATTCCCCCCTCTCCCTCTTTTTTCTCTCCCTCTTTCTCTCTCTCTCTCTCTCTCTCTCTCATTCTTTCCCCTCGCTCTCCAATGAATTTCAATTGGCTGATCATTTTCCACCATATCCCCCAGTTACAGTGTTTTTTGTCACATCTTTTAGTGATTTAGTGGATCGATTTCTGTTCTCCGCGGGTGATTAATCCGACAGGGTTAGAGAGATTACAGAGAGGGGGGCCACGGAGAAGCCTTCCTAATGGATTCACACGGAGAGCCTTCAATTCATGGGGCTAATGAGATTGGATTACAGGACTTCAGAGAGGAGAGGGGAAACTCATAAGAGGAAACTCACGTCCAATGGGATAAAAGTTAGGAAGAAAAAAAAGCGCTTTATGATGGAAACATTTTGGTGCATGAAATAATGACTTCCCCCCCTGTGCTGTCAGAGTGACCCTTCTTGTCGGGTTTTTTTCTGACTGAAAAACCCAACACCTGCTTGGCTGGTGGGGGTTCCTACCTGAGTGCGTATCTGGTGAGAGGTTCTCACAGTGGAGTCTCACGTATGATTGATCGTGGTCATTATTGGTCAGTGGGACGGGTGAGCGGTGCAAGGGATCATCGCAGCAAGCCGCTGCAGACGGCACAGTCATTTGGGTACCCTGTATAGCCCAGGCTGGTTGTGCTGGGGCAGCCTGGGGGATGTGTGGGAGAAGGGGGGGGGGGTGACTGGGGCCCTAAACTCAGAGGCTCATATCTGTCCTCCACAGCTGGACACAGAAGCTTGGGAGGGGAGCCGTGGATCTTGTGGTCCAGGAGACTGGAACTCCCTCCCTCAGTCGTGTGTGAAGGATGACAGAGAGGAATGCACACTCTTTTCTCTGGTCTCCCGATGGACCAAGCTCGGACAAAATGGCGCTTTTGTGTGTCTGTGTACTGTACACGGAACGTCTTTCACAAACGCAACAGCTGTTGTGGTGGAATCACTCATTTGTTTACATGAGATATGTGGACAGATCATTGGACTGATTCCTTTCAATCCGGAGAGACTTGTTGAAATTAGAACAATGCTTTATTAACAACAGGCATGTATATTTATAGTGGGGCCTGGACTCCATCCTGTCGTGGGATAGACCAGGGGCCGGGATGCCGAGCTGATGTGAGGCATATTCCCCCCCAGATAAGTTGCTCCAATCTCCTGCTATGCCAGGTCCTGCTGTAGATTGGAGGCGTCAGGGGAGGTGGCCCGTCGCCTTTGGTGCGCACTGAAATTACAACTGACGGCAACGGAGAGGAGATCAGTTTTTAACATTTGCCGGCACCGATGCAAATGGTTTGCGGCAACGGCACCAACGTCTGGTTGGCTGGTACTACTCGACCCCGCCCACAATCAGCTGAAATATGTCTAAATAAGCAACAATCAATGTTTATGATATTTATGCATTATTTATTAATATTCAGACAGACAAACGATAAGAGTAGACGACGATGAGCAGATCTCAATTTGAAGGATACTAAGCCTTCAATTGTTTCAACCGCACCATTTTCAGATGGAGACCCTCCCACTTTAAAAAAAGAGCAAACAACAAATTCTTTTGTGAAATAACAATAATTTCAACTTTGACAGAAATATCAATTGTCTTATAATTCCATTTAGATCCAAAATCCTAAACTTAAAGTTGTGTTTATGCTGTACAGTGACTTCAACAGAATGCGTAATGATTGAATAAAAATAGGAATTTAAATTCTAGTGGTAACGTTTTTCTCATTGACCAGTCCAAATAAATACTTCATCTCAATACTGCAAGTGCTTATGATTTTTTTTCCCAACCACTCTAAATAATTCTAAAGCTTTACTTTGATCGAAAAGAGGACGTTTGAATATTACTTCAAAAATACGAAGAATGAAGAAAACATTTGCTGTGAAATAATCTGGAAGAACACTTCCTGAAGTCCCTGAGGTACGACCGCTTTGTGCGTAAGAAGAGACACAGAAGCTTTCATGACTCACAGATCCGAGTGAGCTGTGCTCGTGCGCAGACCCACAGTGTTTTTGTGGAATCCAGTCCAAGGTTGGTTCGGTGTCACAGACTTCTGACGTCAGACGGTTGCAGTTTTGGGGGCTAATTATGGCCCAACACTGGGGGATTTCTCCCTCAAGTGAAAGCTGCTCACGTAGAGAGGTTAGTCGTGCTGCTGACTCCTTCGAAATGGTCTGAAGCCCTCACACAAATATATATATAATATATAAATATATATTATATATATATATATGTACGCACACACAAAAACCAAGTGTATCCTTTTTTTTGCAGTAGAGAATGTTTCCAGGTAGAGAGGCGAGAGTTTTCCCTTAGTGCAGAAGCCATTAGTCAGAATGGAGGTGATTTATGGGTTGTCTCCTTGCAGAATTTAAATTAACTGCCATGCTGTACTGGGGCAGGAGGGGGGGTACCACTGCTTTTTAGGTTGCTCCCCTTTGCACTTAACCTCCCTCTCTTTCTCTCTCTCTCTCTCTCTCTCTCTCTTGGGTGAAATTTCAACATTTTGGGATCCAGGTGTGTTGTATGGTGGTCCGCTTACTCGGGGATCTTTCATTGGAAAATATGCTATTTTTTGTAGAGGAATATAATTAAGCAGAAATCTGAGTCATAAAAAGACACATAGAAGGTCAAGGTCAGCAGTATACGCTGCGGACGGTTTCTGTGTCTAACGCAGGAGCTCCTCATACAGTCTGTCCGGAGAGTGCAGTAAAAGCTCAAATAGATGAATTATTTAGGTGAATTCGGTTTACATGCTCCCAATGTTCCCCACACTTATTTTTAAATGATTAATAATAAATGTGTGCCCAATGTGTAGATACAGCATTACTAATCATGGCCTTCCCATTATTTCAGGAAGCGCTCTCTCTGCTCTCAGATCCATATTAATGATTTTCCTATTAATGATGTTTTGAACTGTATTCTCTCCTCCCTGATGGCTGTATGATACGTAACTGAGCTGGGAGTCAGGCCTGCGGTGTGACATGGCGGCTTAAGGGACAGCAACTCCTTCCGAGTCCATCAGAAATTCCCTCCGCGTTGCACAGGATTCCTCGAGACCCATCATACACATGAGTACATTCTTACGTCATGTGACTTAAAGCTGTGTGGTGATTCTGTGCCCCGACGTTGAGCCTGCGGGGTAAGGCAGGTAGCTGACAGGGGTTGAAGGTCAAAGGTCAAATGGCCCATGCTAGCCTCACAACGAGCGATGATTGAGTGAGGATGATTCCTCGTGACATTGCATGGCAAAGCTCATTGAGGGTTTTATGAGACACGTTTTATTCCTATTTGATTTTCTCGATAGATGTGTGGATTGAGTCAACATTTACTCACGCTGTATTAATCCCTCCGTTATGATGAGGAGATGCTTTACCAGCAGCTTTATTGCTTCTACCCCTAAAACACACACACAGACACACATTGTGCACCAACACATACACACACACACACACCTCCACTTTCCACCTGCGGGCTCATTGGGCTCAAAGTGAATTATGTGGCGATGTCATTATGCATTTCTTTGTCGTATATGGAGCCTTGACCTTTTGTGTATATGTGAAATTATTTTGCTGCAGCGCTAAAAAAGGAATGCAATTATTACCTTATAACAATTTATTCATTATTCTGCCCAAGTTATGGTAATGAAATATAAAATAACAGTATATAAAGTAATGGAATGGAATGTGCCCATGACAAATAAATACCTTTGGGACGATAAGGTGCATCTCTATCTATTGTACGCTTGGACTTGTGGGAAAGCTCAAATGGTAAAAGTAAATGTTTTGACCAAATAATCAACAAATTGAGACTATTGCTTACAAGGGGGGGGGTCCAAACCTTTCGGTATACTGCCTCACTTCTAATGCACTCATATTGGAAAAATCATTCAAATGCAGGTAAATTACGTTTGATAATTGTTTGAAGAAAAAAAGGCTCTATCATAGCTCTCCATAAGTAGATTTTAATTTAATTTTTTTATAAAAAGGTTGGCAGGTCATTCTCTCAGTGAGCCTCAGTTTGGATCTTAGGGTGCTGATCCCCCTTCGTTGTCCTGTTTGAAGAGACAAGAAGAGAAATGTGGATATTTCAAGCTTAATACACAAATAAATGATTGAGATTAACACATGAACTAACATTTATTTAAAACTTTAATTGACTGAATTTATTATGAACCAGGAAAACAGGCTACTGTGGGCCGCATCCTGCCTGAAAAAACCACCAACCGTCAGAACATGTCAGTCCATCACAATGTTGAATGTAAAAAATGGATGGCGGGCCGTAGTTTGGACACCCCTGCTTTAAACCAAAGGTACCCAAAGGATCTCAGGTACACATTTGAAACTGTTCAGAAGGTTATCATGGAACTTGGTACAGACCTCTCTGCAAGGGTCAGATCCCTCAACAACAAACTTCTTCAATGTTGGATCTGGAATTGTTCTCTTCTAAAAGTTCCCTTCTGTCGAGCCAACACCATGTTAATTTACTCCTGCTGTTACGCACTCTCAACTGTTATGTACCTTCATCTCCCACTCTCTTACATTTATTTGTTACATGTTAAGATTCAGTGTTATTATCACATAATCTTGAGCAGTGTTACAAAAAATAATTTGCTGACTATTTTGAGACCGGAAGTTATGGCGCTCAGTAACCTTGGTGACCATGTTGACAGATTTATTAGATTTATAGTAGTGTGGCCCTGTTGAAAGGGATTTGATCCCACAGTGTAAATAAAACAAATGTTTTGAATGTTTATGTTGCATCTGTAATTATTTATACATTTGATACAAGTTCCTGGTTCTAAATTATAAAGTTGAGTTACATCATAACTCAAATGTGCAATTTTAAATTCCTCTTAAATATTCTGCTATACTAACTTAACCAAATTAAAGTGGATTCTGTGCAAGAATTCAGAGTTATTACAATTTAAAATTATAAATTAGTACAATTTACAGGACAGTTTGAAGAGGTAAGGATTAAAAGTTATTATATTGTAAAATTATAAGTTAGTACAATTTACAGGATAGTTAGCAGAAGCTATTACAATGTAAAATTATGAGTTATTAAACTTGACAAAAATCTGAATTCAGAGTTGAGCAAACTCAAAAGCAAAACTATGCTATACAGTATACTATAGCAATTAAACTATATTTAGTTTAATTTCAGAACTTCAGAAGTTTGTAACTTTTTTTGAGCTTAACCAACTTTTCTTTTTTTACAGTGAATCTATTGTACATTTGGACTTGTGGGAAAGCTCAAATGGTAGGAGTAAATAAATGTTTTGACCAAATAAACAACAAATTGAGACTATTGCTTACAAGATGTCAAGATCACGTAAGATGATGGGGAAAATGCATCTCTGTAATATTCTATAGCAAAGACTGAGAAAATTGATCAGAAGAATCCGACATGTCTCACCAGCTAACTTAACTTAGCACAAAACAAGAAAAAACTGCTTCCTGTCCAAAGGTAACAGTCTTTTGGGCAGCTGGTGATTGACAGGTCGCCGCTGCTACCAGAGACTTACTCGCCGTATGTCACTGATCGTAACAAACCGTTACTGCTGTTCAGTGGGGGCAAAAAACCACATCCAGCCTTCACTATGTCAGTCCACAACCAAATAGGAGACGTTTACGCTGAAGAAGTTCAGTTTCCATACTTTGTTGCAAGGCCTGTGGTCCTTGTCAAGAAATGGCTAAATCCCCTGTGAAATAGAAAATTGTAATTTTTACAACAATTCTTTTGCAATTAATTAAAATATAATTGTTTTTCCATTTCACAAAGCGTCCAACTCTTTCTTTAAGTTCATCACACGATCAAATTGATGACAAATTAATAATAATAACACCTTATCTTAAACAAGCTTTCCAAAACACAAGACACAAGTTGGTTTGTATGTGTGATAATTGCATAGACACAGAGATTCAACACCTCACTGTTACGCCCCCCCCGCTATTATCTCCCCTTTGGGGAAGCTTCATCCCTTTCCCTGAGGACACAAGATCTCTCTGTGGTTCCCCTGCATGCTGGGACTGAGAGCGGGCCGCAGAGAGCCTTCACTGGACTCCAGCTGAGGGTTTGACAGGCTCTCGTCTTCAATCCCTGGATGAACAAAACCACCCATGGACTCCCCCCCCCGGGGTTGGACGAGGAGGACAAACACACTGAAAGAGAGTAACAGAAAAAAATCCTCACTCGTCTTACAAATATGGCTAAAACAAATAGATAACTCTGTCACAAGGGTTTAAAATCACACTGCAGGAGGTGCATGTTTCAGTTTCAGTTATTGAACAAGCCGTTTGTTCATAGCTTATCAGAGGGATCATTACATTCACTTGGTGAATTGGTGAGTCTTGCATAGAGAAGGCTCTCAAGCTCTCGGGGTTTAAATAAAGTTCAACAATGCTTTTTGTGTGTATTACATTTTTACACACATTCTTCGTATATCAAAAGAATTAAAGATTTTAGACCAGGTTGACATATGGCCTGCAGTCATCACTCCTCCACAGACAGAAACTCGCACCAACTTTGAGGTGCACGACCTTGAAGGTGGATCTGGTCAGAGAAGCAAGGGCACGACATAGCGACTCTTTATGTTGCCCCACTGGAGTCTGAGGTAAAGGATCCATAATCCCTTATGGTCGATTGCACGGGGAATCAGCCCCAATGAGCCAGTAGCCGATCTTCTCACCGATGGTCTCTTTTGTTCATGTAGTTCTCATCAAGGCATCCGTATCAAACGAGACTTCATTTCATAATAAGTTAAAAACTTTGTCAATATCTCACACGGCTAAATCTTTGTTTATGGTACCAACGGTATTTCAAATATATATACAGTATATAATACTATGTGAATGCTCTGACCTCTCTTGTAAAGCAGGATTCAGGGGGTTAAGGCAGTATGGACAGAATTCTGAAGTGTTTAAATTACTTTCCAATTCATGCTGTGAGTGACGCTGCGGCGCTGGCCGAGGGGGAAAGGTCATCCCATCATTTGGAAGCCCGGAGGGAAAGGAGTCAAGACCCATTGAAGCCACAACCAGCTAGCCGCAGGTCACGCGGGCTAAGGGAACGCACACATGACCTCACACGCACGCACAAATAACACACCACATCAGCACATGCCCTATGATACCTGGGTATATTATGCTGCCCTCCAGCAGGTGAGTCAAAGAGCAAGTCTGCCACTTCTCACTTCTCTTCATTCTCCAAAATTGGGGGACGAAGAGTTAAACACCAATCTCCACGGAGCTCTGCAGCTCGGTCAAGAGGAAAAAAAAGACAAGGTGTAACCAGAGTCTAAAGAGCAGGCAATGTTCCAGGGTGACGAAGCAGCTGAACATCATCCCTAAATTGTCAGAACAGCATCCGTTCCCTCGGCTAATGCTGATGGCGTCTCCGTGCCAGCATCTGATAAACATTTCCTCATCTTGCAGACAGAGCATGCGACTGCAGTCAGCTCGCGGCCCTGAAGAGTGCGAGCTGCAATCAGGCTGTTTTGACTGCCCACGTGACGCCTCGTGCAAAGCGGTTCCAGCGTCGCTTTGGCATCAGGATCTGCCCTCGCAAACCTGAGCCCCGAGCGCCAAAGCAACACCGGCGCTGACTCACCGATGTGTGAATGAGGTCTGGTCGCCGAGGTCAGAGTTGCCACGCGCTTTAGTGAACAGGTTAGACGGCGCGCCGGCTCCATGGAGGGAGGAGGAGGAGCACGTGGCCTCAGGGTATTCTCTGTTTGTGTGTGTTTTGTGTTGCTCTTTTCTGTCACTGTTTGCGCGCTCACCTTGATACTCCGTGCATCAGCAAGAAATCACAGAGTCAGGGAGGGTTTAAAGCAAATGCATATTCATTTTCTCAGCACACACATGAGACGACTCCTCCCGGTATCACACGTTGCCCTCCCCTGCGTTGTCTCCCCAACAAGAACACACACACACACACACGCTCATATCGCAAAGATACTTTGCAGTCGCCGTGGGCAACTCCCCTCCGATCTCCACTCCCCCACTTTCCTCTAAAAGCACCATCTTCCCTTCACTCTCCGTCCTCAATTTTTTTTGAGTTCCTTGCCCCCCCCCCAAGTATCTAAACCAGCTCAGTGGGTGCCAAGCAGTCACAGCAGTGGCTCGATCCTGGCACTTATGAAAGGAGCTCTTTGATAAGCCTCGGCCAGGAGCAACACAAGGGAAGCAATCAGAGACTCAAACCCAACTAGAGATGAGCCTTCCACTGTGTTTGCTTCTGTGTTTTTGATGTTGTTGTGTTTCCTTGACCTCTCTTGAAAAAAATAAAAAAATAAAATCCTTGAGGGTCTATTCTTTTTTTAATGTTTTGAGGTTTTCCCTTGTGCACTGCTGAAACATTTGGAGACACATTTGTTCTGTCTCCACATCTCTTTGTAACCAGGGAGAACAACAAAGTGATTAAAAGCGTTTGAGGTTTGTTTGGACGGGGCTGATGCCTGGACAAAGTGAGGTTGTGGTTTCCTGTTCAGACCTTGTACTCGTATCCGCTCACTTATTGTGTTTCAAAAACCTTCTCTTTCATCACAGTCCCATCAGAGCTCCCAGAACTCTTTCTTTATCACAAATTAACATCACAGCAGGATCATTTTAGAAGGATTTGCCATTATTTTTTAAGGTGATATCTTTATATGATTATATCATTCTACATTTTTACTTCAATATGTCACCATTGTACATTAAGCAAGCCTTAAATATGCAATCAAATTAGGTTATGTTTAAGGGTTTGAATAAATTATTAATAAAAAAGTCCACTTGCTTGCAGCGTGTGGTGCAGTCGAGCAGAGGGCATGTGAACCCAGTGTGGTATCTAGCAGCTAAAGCACCAGATATTTTATGGAGTTGGTGGAGTTTGAATATAGGTCTTAAATGAATTAGATGAATGATACAATCAAGTTCCTGTTGGAAGTGTAAAACAAAAAAACAGGTCCATGTCAACTTCTAAGGTGAAGTCGTGTTCACAGCTTCTAGCCTAAAAGCAAAGAAATCATTAGAATGCATTTAATCAGGACCGATTATCAAAACAATAGCCACACACACTATAAGGTCATAATATATTCATGGATTTGAAAATGTCTTCTATTTTTTTTAATATTTTGTCATTTGTGTGTGTGTCACACTATCTCCTGAGGTCCAGCCCCATTGAGCGGTGTGACAACCGGCCGTTGCAAAGAAAAGGTTAGGAACGTGTGTCTGGTGTCCCGCCGGTTAACAAAGCCACGCGTGTTGGCTGCAACGAACCCGTCCCGAGGGGCTACGACCCAACCTCTGGATACCAACTTTATCACCTAACAGTTGACATTAAATTGACATTTAAAAGTCGTCCCCAAAACGCAACTCATATCAAAAAAATCCGTCCCTACCACACGCAGCTTTTCGGGTTCTTACAAAATGTAATTTCTAATAATAAAAAAAAACGTGGGTGCCACCGACAATTTGGATCCCCTCCCCACATGCTCCAACAAATCAAGCAAAACAAACCAGCTCCTCCGATAGGAAGCTCAGCTGTCACGGCAGTGAACTCCCTCTCCATGTTGCACCTCTCGCTCCCCTTTTGCCTCTCGATTGCTCGTCTTCCACATCTTTCTCATCTCTCTTTCATCGCCACCGCTCTCTGTTTGTCCTCCCTGGTGTGCATTGATCTCCGTGGTTCAGAGATTTAGAGATTTGGGGCACAGTGATTTCACTGGCAGTTACAGCCGGCAGGTGTGAAGAACAAACAGCGGCCCCCTAAACAAACCCCGAAACCAATTTAGGGCTTGTGTGCTTCGTCATATAGGTAAACTCCATGTCTGTTATGAGGAGAAGAACAAAACAGGCAAATTTGCATTGCAGGCCCACCTGGTGCGCCGGTTATTTGGGTTTGTCCACAGACGATATGCCTAGAGATAAATTAGATATCCAACTTGTGGTGCCATAAGTTTGCAACTGAAGTTTAATGATGATGAAGAGAGAAATATGCAGCAAAGTAACTGGAGATATGTCAAGTGCAGGCATGATAAATAGTGCGGCATCCTGCTCATTGATCCATCTCAATCCGTCACAAGAGCTCAATCCAGTTCAGGCACAAACAGTTCTATCCGAGCCAGGAACCGGCAACCACGTGAAAGCCAAGAATCAGCAGATTTACATTCCAACCAGTGACAATGCCATCTGACTCCACTGATTAGTGCAACTTTAGACAGAGAGGTGGAACTGATGGTTGAAAACACCTGGTGGATTAAAATCCAGGTGACCCTTAATCCTCACGTCACAATGTAAGAATCTACAAAAAACTACTGCTTCAAATGTACTATGAACAATAAGAACCATGTAGTTTGCGTCTCACTGCTTTAGTGGAGCACGTTGCATGTAATCAATGAAATGCTGAGGAACAAACATAGAAGAAGTGTGTTTGTTCTGCTGAGGGTGTGATATTTATTTGTGCTTAAGAACGTAACCACCCTTAAACCACCAGAAAATATTTGTTCTTCTATTCTCAGAAAAGCAGCGCTGTGTGAGTCTATGTCTGCATTGGGTGGGGGCGTAAACTAACTTTACTTTTGATTTGGACTAACTTGGTTTGTTAGGTAGATAGAACCCCTGTAAGGATTCATCAGAGAGTCCTAGTGAAAAAAGGGTTGTCTTAAGCCAGATACAATATTAATCCAAACAGTTTTCTGCCATCGGCAGATCGTACTGAGTGGGATGTATCATATTCTCTCCATCCAACTCTCCGTGATTTGTCCATTTTGGGTTCTGGACTGAATTGAGACCAAAAACCCTGAAGTCTGACGTCCCTGCAAACACAACACATATTTCACATGAGGACTATGTTTGTAAAGCCTTTGTCATTTGCTTTCCTACTCCACCATTCATCACTCTAAGGGATGAAAATGTCAAACAAATGACATCACTGCTGCATATAGATTTTTTTTTCTTCCCAACCAGGACTCTTGATTTGATAAAAACCATGAAATCAATAACTAAAAAAAGACACCAATAACAAACGGTGTCAGCGCGTTCAGGTGGCAACGAGGGGAATGAAATAACAGCAGAAGAGCGTAAATGTCACTGGCCCTTAGAAGGATAGATTGACTGCTTTTACCCTTAAAAAGTCAGCCTATATGGGATATGCCACTAAGAATTTTAAAATAAAGATTTTTAACAGTTTTGCCTTAATGTGATTTTCTACTAAGACCATTAAAAACTCTTCTTTTATGTGTTATCGCAATGTTTAATTTATATTGTAGAGGTCAAGTGGTTGGCGTTTGAATCGCTTACTTGGCATTCACTTTTCTAATTATCGCTTCTTTTTTTATTTGAGAAGCTGTTAGCACTTCCCGTTATAGCAGATTAAGCGTTGCCTTGTGTCTGTGTACATATATGCATGAATCTCTAGAAACCACCTCCAGAAAAAAAAAAAAAAGATTGTCTTTCCACAGCTCCATCTTTATTTTTAGAGTGTTGATGCTGATGAGAGAGGGGAGACAGCCAGGGAGTGAGAAATGGCATCAACACAGGGGAGAAGGGAGAGAAAGGAGAGAAGTAAAGAAACGGGCTAAAAGAGGGGGTGCAAGACGGTCAAGAGAAGAGGGTGGGGTTTGGGAGGGGGGGGGGGTCGTGTTGGTGATTGGGTGGTTCAGGAGAGTGATAGAAAGGAATGCAGTGTGATGAGAGTCCTTCCTCCGAGTGAGCCGAGGAGAGAGAATGGGACGTAACCACACCAACCTCTCACTCGATGGGGGAGAGGAGAAGAGGGCGTGGGGGGAGGAGGGGAGGGGCGGGGGGTCGGGGGGGGAGCGCTGCTGCTACTGGCGTATAAAAAGCCAAGCCTGAGAATCCGGCACCACAAACTCTCCACACGTACTCTCTCACACACACACACACACACACGCACACACAGATCCAGTGGCTGCTCGGTATCTTTCACACTCACCCACTCATCCCTCTCTCTGTCTCTCTCTCTCTCTCTCTCTCTCTCCCTCTGTCTCTCACTCCATTCCCCTGGGATCTGCATCCTTCTTGCTTCTTCTCACAAGTCAGATTGTGTTTGTAAGTACAGGCTGAATGTCTCCCTGGGTGTGCGTGGGTCTCCGTGGGTCTTTTTGCATGTGTGAGTGACTGCATGCCTACTTTAGTGTGACTGAGCAGAACACTGAGGAGTATCAAGTGCATGTGGGTCTCTGGCTCACCCTCACACACTCGCCGGTCCTCTCGCAACTCTTCTCGGGATCTCCGGATCCCTTTCGACGGTGACAGGCTCCCCTCACCAAGCAGTCACCATTTCTGCCCCCGGGAGACCCACGCTGGCAGCGCAGCCCCTTCCCCGACTCAGCATCGGGAGGAAGACCCTGGTGGCGGCTGCCGTAGGGGTTATGCTGGTCCTGGTGCTGGTGGTCCTCATCCCCGTGCTCGTCAGTTCCGTGGGCACAGATGCCAGCCACTATGAGATGCTGGGCACCTGTCGTATGGTGTGCGACCCCTACCTGAACAAGGGCACTCCGGCCAGCAGCACCACCTCCACCGGTCTGCAGGCGGAGGCTGAGGCGTTGAGCGACCACAGCAACGTGCTTCCACCCTCCACCTTACTGCAGGGCCCACAGGGGAAGCCTGGCAGGCCCGGCAAGCCGGGACCGCCGGGGCCACCGGGAGAACCGGGTCCACCGGGACCCGTAGGGCCTCCCGGTGACAGAGGGGACCAGGGACGGACTGGGATTTTGGGTCTGGCGGGGGACGGAGCTATCAGCACGGCCACCTACAGCACGGTGCCTCGGGTTGCCTTTTATGCGGGGCTCAAAAACCCCCACGAAGGCTACGAGATCCTCAAGTTTGACGATGTGGTCACCAACCTCGGCAACAACTACGATGGCATTGCGGGCAAGTTCATCTGCAGCATCCCGGGCACATACTTCTTCATCTACAACGTGCTGATGAGAGGAGGAGATGGCACCAGCATGTGGGCAGACCTCTGCAAGAATGGCCAGGTTAGTGCTTTGAAAGTTTTTCCTTTCCTCACGTGTCGTTCCTGACTGACCTGACGGTCATTCTCCTCCCGTTGCCCCGCCACCTGCCCCTATGAAACTCTCTCTATAAAAAGAATACATTAAAATCCACGTCGAAAACCGATTATTTAAAAATCCAGGGAATGGAAAGTGTGCATTCTGAGGCAAGCGTGCGCATCTGCCGTGCCGACAGCCCCGAGCGCACAGCTGTGGCGCCCCGCGCGCCTGGAGATGGAGTCGAGCTGAGTGGCTGCAGCCCGCTTCCCCTCCCCGCACGATGCTCCCGCACGTTGCCGCGTGCCGCGATCCAAAGGACGGGCACATTTTGGTCTGAGCGGGGGATTACGCGCCGATCTTTTTTTTTGTTGCCTTTACGCAGTAAGATTTGGAACTTTTGGCCGTTATGCTAATTGGGATTAATATCTAGAATATCTGACTATTCATTTAAAGTGTTTCGTGTATTTATCGCTGATTCTACTGCATTTTAACAAATTCATTGTCACGCTTTTATCATTATTACTACAATGAATGCCATAAAAAATCGTGTTTGCACCCTTTTACTTGCCGTTTTCATTGGTTACATTTAACTTTTAGCCATGTGGGCATTAAACGGGGGGAGAACGGAAATATTTACGCATATGGACACCTGTCTGTGCCAGCATTAAAGCGGGTTGTGTTGTTCACTGCTGCAGTAATCCGTCTTTGCAGCCTTGTTAAATGCATTAAGACGTCTGCATGATCTTCTTGATGCATCATTTTAATGGGGCTCTAATTTTATTTGGGCCCCGCAGGGTTCTCTGAGCCTCCCGATCAGCCGTCAGATTTGTTATCTCCACGTGTTGCTTGTAAAAAAAAAAAAAAAAAAAAAAGCTGCGGTTGTGTTGCAGATCTTCTCTCCTTCGCACAGTTTGTCGCCAGTATTATGAAAAACTTAGAAAAAGGGAAAGAAAAAAATAAATTAAGAATACATTTATGAATTAATAAATAAATAAAAAAAACGCACACTCGCCAATTATAACTTTATCCATCGAGTACAATTTTAGTTACCTGCTCGAAAAATATTAACATTAAAAATTTGTTATCAAAGCTTCCATTCTGTGTTCAGATGTAGTCAAGAAATCAAGAGGAAGTAAATGTTAAAGGGTGGCGACTGTCATTTCAAGCCATGTCCCAGCAGCCTCTGGGACCTGTTTCCCATCATGCCGGCTGTGATATAACACTTCCAATTAATACACAGAGATTTCCATTAGAGCAGAAATATGTCGGTGTAAGCATGTGCACATGGAGATGAATAATAAATAAATAAACAGCTGGTGTCGGTTGTGTTGTGAAGCTGCAGCCGGAGGTTAATACCTTTACCCTCGCCAAGTTCACCGCCAGCAAGAAAAGCAGAGTTACAGCAATCTTCTTCTATAAATAATGTCTCACTCAACAGTGATGTTTATGGGTGGGCGTTAAAGCACTGATACATAATACGGGGAGAAGAGCATATGTTCCTATAATACGCCTTCTGTTCCCGCTTGGTTGTGCTCCCAGGAGGAGGTTGGGGAGGTACTTAAGTTAGAGAAACGCGGTGCGCGTCTCCAGAGAGACGGCTAATGTTAATAAAGCGGTAAGCGCCTCTATTTCTCTAACTTACGCAAAAAAAAGAAAAAAAGCTGTCCTCCTCTCTGTGGCGTTTATTAGCTTGTGTGTTTGGCTGATAGTGAAGCCCTCCCCCCCCCCCCCCCCCCCCCCCCCACCACCACTACCACCCCAGAGGCCTCAGTCCGTGTAAGTGACTGTGAATGGTTATAAATGTTGAACCAACTCATGCTACATCATTGATGAAGTGCCGAGAGTCGGAACGGGAGCTCCTGCAGTCGCACTGGTGCTTTCCTCAGCTCATTAAGGCTGCAGAAAACTACGCCGTGGGTCTGGACAAGGGAGACGAGGGAATTGTAGACAATACCAGTATTTTATCATCCTCTGGCCTTGGTGAAGCAGCGGGTTTCCAGGCCCCGCAGTGCCGTTTCCCTCCAGCGTGAGCTCCTCCAACTCCAGGGGTCCTTACCAGCTGTGTCTCACATCAGCATCCATAGTTCTGCATTTCTTCTCCTCTACTGCCACCCCCAGAGTGCAGCACAAGAATCCCAGCGCTGTCCCCGAAAACTTTGACACTTTTCAAGCTAGACCAAAAAGAAGTGAGTTCTCCTGGTAAACAAACAAATGGGAAATCTATTTTCAGCACAGCACCCTTCCAAGTTCCCTTCCACGCGGTCTTTTGGCTTCTTCGCCGCCCGCTCGTGAACTCGCGGGCCAAATGTTCAGAGCGACCCTAAAATCTCTTGTTATAACCTGCGTTGGACAGGTCCCGAGAGACACAGCAATGACAATGACGACAAGCTCGATGGATGCAGACGCAGGGAGGGGAAGAGGACAGCAAAGGCACAGTTATTGTGCCATTGTGCCATCAAGGCTGTTTAATTGTAATTAAAAAGCTTGAACCCGATCCAGGATGTGTTTGCGCTCCTCCTCCCCATTCCCTTCTTAATATTGTTATTAATCCGCAAAAAACGTTTCAAAGTTAATTAAAAGCAATGACTTCAGCGTCGGTCTCTCAAGAGGACCATGGTGAATAATCACTCCGTCTCCTCCTTTAATAAGCCTCTACGTCCTTCGTGCACATGGCTCTTCCTTAGCAATTACAGCTGCAGTCTCTTCCTCCATGCTCTAACACGCACACATACGCATGCATGAGCACCCCCCCCCACACACTTTTCACCACACCCTCCTAACCCAATGCCTCTACCCACACCAACTGTGCGCTGTCCTCCATCTCTCCTCTATTTGTCAGGTCTGCAGACGCTCACTTTTTCCGAAAGGAGGAGAGAACGTTTTTGCATTGAAAAAGTCAAACTTCTTGATCAACAGAATCCAGAATCACAGAATTGATTTTCAGACACACAACGACATCAATATTTTTGATTTGCCTTCAAGTGATGCATTGCACAATAACAGAATGAGTTAACGTGTGCTGCCCCTTTCTTAGATTATGTTTTTGTGCTCAATTTAAAGAAAAGATATTCTGTTTTTTTCTTAACCTCTTTTAGAGTTACTCAAGTTCAGTCAGGTGTCATTTCTCATTGGCTTTAGCTCGTATGACCACAAACACACAGCTGTTCATCTTGTTGTGTGGCGTCGATCCCAACGTCCCAAAGTCGGAGCAGAGCCATCTAGTTGAGGTCTGCTCTGTTTGATTTGGTTATAAACTCTAAAGAAAGGGGTGATGTTCCACTCATAGCTCGTCACTCGAGATGGGTCGGGTTCTTTTGTTGTTGTTTTTCCAGGTGTTTTCTCCATCTCCATCCCAAACTGTAATGCGGGATTGCATGCAAGGTCTCTACACGCATGTCCAGCAACACACTTTGACTTGATTGATTTTAACATTCTGGTAATGTTCAGACCTGCAAATTCTTCATCGTGCTGTGACTTGAGCACTGAGAGGCCTCTGTGTGTCTGCCTGGTGTGACAGAGAGACTCTGTCCGAAATAGACAAACAGGGTTTGAGAGAGCCACCCTCAGTCCCTCAGCCTCTTTGCCTGCGGTATTGATCCCCTTATGTGTCCGCGTGCGTGTGCATCTCTTTCCCCCTTCTGAGGCACCCGTTTCTCTGTGTGTGATGTATGCCGCGGCATATCTTCTATAATCAGCCCGAGAGGTAGTGGAGGCGGACCTTTGGCCTTGATCTGCTCTGTAATTGGACATTGGATTTGACACTCTGCCGAGTAGAACATTAGAGCCGGTCTAATTAGGCGCGAGGGCTATCAAATGAAGATTGGCCCCTGTTGTCCGGAAATACCACACAAATTAGAAATGTCAAGATGACGCCAGCTGTCTCCTGCTGGAACGGGTGGGAAAATCTATCATTTATTGGTGGCGTTTCAAAACTTGGGAGCTCGGAAACTGCCCACCACTTGTCCAAAATAATTCTATTCGCAATTGAAACGTTTTACGTCGAGCTCCACAGAGACATTAGTGCAACAGATTTGCTGCGCCGGCATCTCGGCTCACGAAACACTGCTATAATGTCTCGTGGATTCGTGAGGGCAAAAACATACAGTCTAAAATGGGCTATGGATTGTCTCCTGTGGCCGAATGACTCAGGGATGCTATGGTGTTGACTCACAAGAGTTCTTCATTATAATGAGGGCCATATGGGAGATAGACAAGTGCCCCTGGCCCTCTTATGCAAACATCTCTCTCTCCGTCTCTCCCCACGCCCCTGACATTTAGCCGTCCCCCGAATTCAGTCCTCAGTGATACCCACAATTATCTCCTCCGTCTTCACGGGAAAGCGGGAAGTCAATGGCTTCAAATGAGTCACAGTCTGATACATAAATCAATGTGTTTAACACCTACTACCCCCCCCCCCCCCCCCCTCCCCCTGTTCAAATGAAACAGTAAGAGGGGACGAATCGGCCACTGTATGAAAAATGCATGTCGTAGCAAAGCTGACAGTCTGCTTCTCATCCAGCGGTTATTCACAAACTCTCATCGCCTTACTCTGGTGGAGCCTTTTTTTTCCCATTTAAGAGAAAAAAGGGAAAATCGCGGTGCCTCGGGGTTACTAGGAAGCACACTGGAAGAAAAAAAAACGGCTTAGCGTGAACAAAGGTTGAACATTTTGCCGTAAAAGTCTCTTGTCAGACAATGGTGGGAGCAGTGATTGTGGTCTTGGGTTTTGGGGCTGGAGGCACACGGCGCCGGGTATCTCAGTAATTAACTGAGCGTGATGAGTCGGACACACGAGAGAAAAGAGTGGCGGGATAGCAGGTCAAAGTGGATGCCTCCCCCGCCAGTGTTTCTTCTCACAAGCCTCTCGCAGTGGTCCTTTCAAGAGGAGCTCTGTTGATTTCATCCGCTTTGTTGTCTGCTGATACGTTCTCAACGCGGCCATTCTGGCCTCTGGTTAGTTTCTACGCTACTTGGATTGAATGTTGGCGCGGAGCTGAGGCCTGACACCAGATTGACATTTAGCATTGGTGTCAGCAATTTAATAAACGGCGCGAGGGCCGTGCCGCAAAGTCAGTCTGTTACAAACAAAGGCTAAGCAGGTACAATAAGAACAGCTGGTGAAATGAATTCAGGGAGCCTTTTCCTACTCTCGTCTTACAGATGGCAAATCTCCTCTCAGCGTTTCTTTCCTTTCATCGTGTTCTCACTTTAGTTCCTGCGACAAACGAACCGGTAGGACACGGAAAAACTGTCTGCTGCTTTCTGACTAAATTCTCTTGCAACCACTTGCACTTACCCCTTCTTATTAGTTTAGTCAAATTGACGTGCGTACGGAGATGCACGTGAGCATGTCTCCTTGGCTCGGTGTGTCTCCGCTAAATGTTGGAGCAGGCTCAATAACTATCTAAGCTGCTATTAGGCATGCAGTTCACGGCTGGGATGTTCAAACACAATTAGCCAGCAGTACACTTTGATTTAGAGAGGACCGATAGACCCGTTGATCCAAAATGGAGGCTCAACATCGAGTCAACAAATCCCTGTGGGCGAGAAACGTCCTTGTCACGGTGACAAAGCCTCTTGTAAGATGTCCCGGCGGGACGTCAATGGATCCCCCCCCCCCGCACCAGACGCAACAGACACAACTTCAAATTGTCCCGTTTTTCATAAACCGCATGGCCCATCAGGGTTTAGAACAGACGCGCAATACAGCTGCTGGGGGGGCGAAATAATGTAGAAATGCCTTTTAACCGGTGGAGGTCTTAAAACACAGAGAAGTTACAGTCAGTATTTGAAAATATTACGATTCCTCACATAAACACCTGTAGAACGGCTCACTCCACCGATGTTCACGGCTACTGTGCACAGTGCAGACTTTAAAGAGAAGCTGCACCCTACTTTCCCTGTCACGCATTGTCTGTTAAAGCCTTTTTGCATCTCCCGCGTCTGCAATCAGAATAATGTTCAATCAAAGCCATCACGCCGACGATGCCGACGGATGAAAAACACGCGTGAGCAGCCAGAAGGAAGACAGCATCGCCTGACACCTCATTTACCAACGGGCCGGAGCCGGCGCTCGCAGCCTCGAGCGCTTGTTTGTCTTGTCAAAGTTCTTCTACATATTCGGCGTCAAGGTCACGCGCTGCCGGGCCGGCTGTTTGTCGTGCGCGTCTCTCGCTGTGCATCAGCCGGAGCCGGGCGCGTAAACCTCGTATCCATAAGATCCTGTATAGTTGATGCCGTGCAGAAGAAGAAAAAGTGAAGAAAGGAAAATAGCTGCAATATGAGCTCCGTCATCATTATTTCAAAAATAGTGAGGCTTAATTCATGTGTGCTGATCATTGAAAGCAAAGGAAGGAGGCCTAGAGAGTATGGTCCCAGAAGGGGATTAAAAACCATTAGAGCAAAGAAACAACACAAGACAAAAATATAACTGTGGAAGAACTGGAAGGATTTCAGGGAAGTTTACTTTCATCAGGGCTTTGCTCATTCTGTCTCTGCTAAAGGAAAATGTTATATTTATATTTTCTTCCTTCTCCTCCCCACAAAAGAAATACATAAATCATGCACTGGAAGACTGCTTGAATTCCTCAAAGAGCAAATGAAGAAAATCATTTAAAGGCATTACACATCTGTGACATTGCCAGAGGTTGCAGGTCCACGTGCAAACACCTGGAAAAGCAAAATCGTTTGAAAAAGTCTCATTAAAAATCCCAACTGACGAATCCTCCCGAGCCGTCATCACCCACTCTCCCGCCAACCCAAGGCGCTAACCTTCTAACAGGATGCTGTTGACTTTGCACGCTCGGGGAACATCATATCATATTAATATGCTCTGGACGCCGGCATCTCAGGAGCCCAACAGGAGGCTTTGTTTGCAAGTCGATATGAGCCGCGCTCGATTTAATCAACAGGATAAACAATAAAAAAAGGACTATGTTCCATATTTAACTCCTTCATCTTAAAACCTTTCCTCAGAATTAAATTATTCCAATTAGCTTTGACGGACGTTTCACATTCATATCGACGTGACTTTCACTGTCACGTTTGACACGCCCTCCAAAACACCTTGAAACATTTGAAGTCAAAGTCCTGAGGGTTTTCATCAGGACTGAAGTGTTGCTGTATGTACATAACTTGCACACGAACTCTTTTACACTCACAAGGGTCACAAAGGAGATTGTGTAAACCCCCGTCATTTAACCTTCAAAAACAACACTGAGTTCTATTTTCTTCTAAATCACTGACAAACAATCCCATTGAGGGCTGAAGGAGGGTCTGCCTCGCTCCTCTCGGCTTCACAGCTCAATGCCGTGAGCTGAAGGCAGAAAACAAACCTCTATTTAGATAGAAATCCATCATCTATTCAAACTAAAAGCTCAGTTATCTGGGAGTAATTCAAATTTCCATTACGGTGAAATATTTTGCAGGCCGTGCTGTTCAATGTACTTAATGGCTGCAGATATAAAATCACTGTCGATAATGGTCATAGCTTTTCCTCTCAACACTGTGGCAGCGCTCAATATGTTAATGTACAGCACTTGAGGATGGGGGCAGACCTGCAGTAAGACGAGGAGATGTTGTCTGTGATCAACATGCTGCAGCACTCAGCCTGGTCTTTGCCCGCTCCAGCGTAGGGAGCCACTGATATGGCACTTAACCACTTGAACGCTTTCCAGAGTAGCAGGAAAAGCTCACTCCAGCCGCTGGTGTCACTTTGTCACTGTGCCGCTCAGGAGAACAGCATTTAACATTTAAGACTCTTATATCCGCCTCTTAAGAAATGGCGCTCTTTCATATCTTGTATTTGCCGTAGTCAACGACACGCAGTAGCAGAAACGACAGAGAACAAAGAAATCTACGGACGCTCACAGGCAGTTTAGAACGGTCAAGAGGAATAATCACTTCATTTTTTTTTTGGATGATATCTTAATGTCACGGGAGGGTTTGGTAACAGCTCTGCGTTATGTGCAGTAGATCTCTGTCAGCAGGTGGCCTCTCATAACGTTTGTCAATACGACTATCGCGTGGGCTCCTTAAATAGGGCAGGTAATCATTAGGCATCCTCCATGCCGCCCGTCGGGTCAGCTGGTCGACACCTGCTCGGAGATTCAAAGCGGTGTACAGAGCCAAAGGAACGGGCCGAAATGCACCTCGGAGACCCGATAATTAGCCACAGGGAAATACTTCAAATGCATGTAAAATATTGATTTGGATTCAACCGCAGCGGCCAGACTAAGTGACTAATTGGCTCATTTAACCAATGGATACTTTAAAGGATGTACAGGGCTTTCTTTGGTTCATCTCAAAGAGAAAATAATGATCTTTTTTTAGATTGCATCTAAGCTAGGCCCGATGCTGTTGCCCTCGTTAGTCATTGTTTAGTAGCACTGAGATACTGGACTGTACGGACACGGACTGTTCTTATGCGCTTTGACACAAAAACATCCACTCATGCCCCGATGACAGGGGCTACCACGCAAGGTGCCACCTCGCCACCAGGAATGACCTTTAAATCCTTTAAACCCATTCTCACACACACACACACACACACACACACACACAGCCTTCAGGAGCAAGGGACACGTTGACATGGACCGGAGGAGCTGATTTTCTGATTGAATTAACAAGGCCAATTGGAGTAGTCCTACTTGTCTCACAAAAAGCTGCATAAAGCCTGATGAATCTGATAAATTGCCTCAAAGGGAGAGTTGTGATAAGTGATAGTGATCAGTTTGGTGGGAGAGACTTTACCAGACTTGTAGGTTTTGAGTGGCATGTTGAGTAGTGCCGGCGCCACGTTCTGACAAGTCAGAAGAATGCCTGGAATAAAAAAAGATGATATCTCCTTTATGTGCTGATATTGACTATTCTCAGTATTCTGTGTCCGTCCAAAATAATGGTTTATTTCCAAGACTGTCTGTCTAACTCGGCCTCGGCAGACAATGTAATCCATATCTGTGACATTCATTAGTGCTGTTTTTCCCCCCTTTTTAACTCACACTCAGAATTGTATGAATATTGTATTCTTCTCCCCCCCCAAAAAGCTACAAATAGTTGTTCAAAATTGCGACTTGAGATACAACATTTTGTAGTACTCGTTCCTGATCATAATATGTGCAATTAGTCTCTCTGTCACACATAACAGAACTAACACACACACACACACACACACACACACACACACACACACACACATAGTGTTTCACCGCCCATTTGGCATAGCTGCTACACTTTCCTCTCCAGGGAGATAGAACATGTTTGTGGTGGAGATCTTAATTAGCCAGGACAGGTTATTTAGAAGCTGCTCCAAAATTCCCTATAAGCCAGTGCGGCAACACACACACACACACACACACACACACACACACAAAAGCAAACAGAGATGAATAATTCTCTGCGACCTAATTCTTGTTCCTCATGCTCCTCACAATACATTTTGGAATATTTTGATTCATCTTTAGTGTGCGTCCAACGTGTTTCTCTATTCATTTCACGTCAAGCTCTCAAAGCCTTGTGGTTGAGTTTCTGAGACCTTCTCATCCTGTGGACCTTTTGTTCCAAAGTTTCATCGTCCCTGAAAGACTGCTGGCTTGATCGAACCCATAAATCTGCTTGACAGAAAGGCCAAATGTTTGACTGACCCTGTGGTTGGACCTGTAGGTTTGATACAAAAATGAAAAAAAATTGCCGTTATGACCAGTGTCAGAAAACTTGAAAGCTTGAAAAAATGAAAAAAGTTTTTGATGTTTTGTTTATCTAGAAATGTGTTGCAGTTTATTTATTTATTTATTATTATTTGGAGGATGAAACATGCTCCCTCTGTCTCTGTTGGTGCCGTAGTGCAGATACTCTTTCAGACCACTGACATTTTAGGTTATTTGATTAACAAATGTGGCCTTATTTGTTTGCCAGTAAAAGATCAGAATATCTGAGTAGCCTAAACAATAGATGTCATACATATGTGGTGAAGAACAAAGAGCAGGTGAATCTAGGTTTTATGTCTCACTATGAAATCCTTCTTCTCATAAACCCCTGCAGTTTCTTGAACAGACAAAAAACAAATCAATAAGAGCTCTTCCACTTCTAATTTCCTACCAGTATGTACACTTTCCTGCAGATTTTCTAGAGGTCGATGCAGCCTTGGTAGGTTTCTTTCACAACGGGGAATACTATACGCCATCCGTCTCTCTGGTTATGAGAAAATGCATCAACCCTAGCTAACGGGCCCTCCCATCTCTCCTCCGTGTCCGTCCAGGTCCGAGCCAGCGCCATCGCCCAGGACGCTGACCAGAACTACGACTACGCCTCCAACAGCGTCATCCTCCATCTGGACGCGGGCGACGAGATTTACATCAAGCTGGACGGGGGCAAAGCGCACGGGGGAAACAACAATAAGTACAGCACCTTCTCCGGCTTCATCCTCTACGCCGACTGAGCCGCGGACAGTCGGACGGGACGAGATTGAATGGAAAGAGTTGGGTTCTGAGGAAAGAGGGGGAGGAGAGGGGTTAGTAGGGGGGGGGGGGGGGGGGAGGGGGAGGGTGAGTGTGTTTTAAAAAGATGGAATGCCTTCTAGTTTTCCTAATTCTCTGCATCATCATGGACACCTCTGCTTCGTAATTCATCAGCCGAGACATCCGGGCTCTGTAGCCGGGTCTGGGTGCAGCGCCCCCCGAGGACACGCTGAGTGGGGCCCGGGCGGGAGGCGCGGGGTGGAGTTGGGGCCGTCTGTTTTTTTTTTCTTTTTCTACACTCCTCGCCACAACGCCGACGCGTTCGCTTTCGGTGTCTCTCTCCCTTCAAACCTGCTCCATTGCACCGATATATCAACAACAATGTAAAAACCTGCGCACGCAGATGACCTCACCCCTTCTCTCCGCGGTGGAACCAGTCGTCTGTGGACTCGATCGACTCAAACTCGTAGTGTTGTTCCGTGCAATTTTCCTTAGAGTGTGTTTTTATTTTGTAGACATGCATAATAGTCTACAAAAGGGAAAAAAATAATAAATAGAATATATTTGTCCCATGTGAAGATATCCTGTTTTGACTGAGAGATGTTATTTGTGATGCGGCTCAGACATCTAAGAGCAGGAAAATACATTTGTGAGGCTGTCAGTGTTTCATGGCGGTGTTCCTCATCACTGTGTACAGCGAGGTAACAATGTAACGTTCATGTGGAGAATAACAACACTATCTGCACTGTACCTTCCAATGTATCGGTAAAGTGAAACATCTCATAACATCCTTACTACTAACCACCTCAACACACACACACACACACACAATGATGCCCCGCTGCTGGTTCAGATTAAAATTAGAGTTCAAATTGTGTCCTTAATGTTCTAGTTTTCATGTGGGTGCGCTACCTCTGCCGTGCTGACCCCCGAGCCGTCTCGTCGCAGAACAAAGAAACTAAACTAAACAAAGTGGCCCTTGAATGGGAGGGACAGGGGGGGGGGGGGGAGGGGGGAAGAGACTGAGAAGTGAGTGAGACAGTGCGGAGGTGAAAGGGGCGTTCGAGCACACTAACAGCGAGGGGGCGATCCTTCTGTTTCAGTGTGTCTGAGCTTCACTGGGTGTCATCCATTCATTAGCTGCATACTCACTGACACGCAGGCATTATGGTAATATTTACTTAACATGGCGGCCTGACAGCTTGCTTTTAGAATGAATCTGATCGGGTGAGTGACTTGGTCAACCAAGCGTTTGTGCGTGTGTGTGTGTGTGTGTGTGTGCACGTGTGGATGCGTATGTGTCCCTGCATACCAGTGAGCGTCTGCCTTCTAGCATGTGCCGCGCCCTCGTTCTCTTCCTGTGCTACAGCCAATGACATTTGATGATATTTTGCTCAGCAGCCAATGAGATTGCGCTCCGTAGGGCGGGTCAGCCGTTATAGATATAATGACGAGAACAAAAAGCTTGTAAATGAAATCTATGACATGTTTGTCTATCTTATCTTTTGGAATTGTTGAATACATTTAAATAATAAATGGCATTTTTTGAGTGACTTGTCTCGCAGGAATTCTTGTTATCCCAAATTTGCTAATTAAGGGAAGATGATCGATACAGGATCTCATTCGCTCTGTGTAGGCAAACAACATGACTATCACTGTGTTTTCTTGTTATGTTGCAATTGAGAATTTTCGGCAGGCAAAAAATATATATATATATATTTTTTTATCTGCAAGTCCCTCATCACTCTTTTCTCTCTAAAAACTGAAGTATATGGGTGTCATGGGAGAGCTATCTGAGTTTATGCTCCTAAAGGGATCCCGTGGAGCGTCTCTCCATCTGTAAAGGTGCGCTCAGAGATAAAGACCCTCCAACTTTAGCAACAACCACTGGGGTAAAATCCCGTTCTTGAATGCTGATGAGTCCTTAAGGAAGCGCGGGCCATTCCTCAATCGCGTCTTTACAGATTCTCATCAACAGAGGCGAAGCATTCCCAGCGCGGAAGTGTGGACGGGGGAGAACAGACAGGGGGGAGGAAAGATTGAGCGAGGCAGAAGAGAAGCGGGATCTGGTTTGACAAAGACGGATGGAGACACCGGAGAAAGAGTAGGCCACAGAGAGAAGTAATGGGGAAGGGATAGATGGATAGATAGGGAGGGAGCGGGTAAAGAGAAAAATAAGGAAGACAGACAGAAGGAGAGGAGAAGGGGGGGGCTGGTTGTCGATTTGGAGTGGAGAGGGCGGGGGCCTGGATTGTTTTCAGGGGGGGGGGGGGTCCCTGTCGGGCTGTGAGAGGTGTCAGGAGAGATTAGCCGGCGAGAAGCTGGAGGAGAAAGCGTGTGCTAGCTTGGATTGGACAAATGTCCAGGACTGGACATTCCTCAGATCTGGCAGGAATGGGACGTGACACTTGCCGCTCTCCTGGCCCGCACTGCTTCGGATCGTTTCCTCCCTTTCCCTTTAGCACGTAACAGGTTGACGCACAGCCGTGGGAATCAGAACGTTTGTTGCCACTAGATTGTTTCCACAGACATTTTGAAGACGCTATTACTAAAAGGAGAATCCACCAGCGGCGTCCTAGTGTTTGACACCAGGGCAGATTCTGTTTGAAACGCTCAGCTTTACACAAAACACAACAACAACGCTAATGGACTTGAAGCTGTGAGAGCAACTTTTAGACGCAGTGTAAAAAGAAGTATAGGGGAGAAAGGAAAATTGATTTTCTGTTTGTTTTCCGCTTTGAAAAAGGAGGGAAAACGCGGCTCATTAGAAAAGTGGGTCTCTCATGGTCGCAGTTCGGCTCTTAGGATCAAGAAGTATGGAGTGTGTATAAATAACCAGAAACCAGATCTCTGCAAGTGTACAACAGAGGTCTTTCGTCCTGAATGTAGACATTGAAATGTTGCCGGAAACAACTTTCCTGACACCAAAAAGCAGCCCAAGGTGGGAGAGGAATGTTTCCCTCATAACAGACAAGTTTCCAAAGGAAGGACGGGCCTGACTAAGACGGGCGGACCGATTTGCTTCTCTTGTCAATGACCTCCGGCAGTCTCTACCCCCTTTCACTAAGCAACCCACTTACACACACTAACATCTGGCTTTTGTCTACAGCGGCAAAGGTTACGATCGGCATTATTCGCGAATAGACAAACGCCTCTGCGGCAGTCCTTATTTATCTAATTCGGCCTCGATGGGCTAGAAACGAGACACCCAGGTGGAAAAGCTAATATTTGCCCCTTTTTGTGGTGTGCTGAAGTATAACATATTAGAAACAGGGATATGGAAAACAGTTGTGATTCACTGGAGTTATAAACATCAATGTGTTCTCCTATGAGCCGCCAAACAGCAGTCAGATATCAGTGATTTTACATCACTCACTCACCATATTTTTGTCACCTGCATGTCCTCATACGAGCAAACTGGGCCCAGGTGTGTCCACTCTACACCTGTCATTCATAATGCAAAATGATGATTGAGTGCTCAAAATCTCAATTTTTCCGCTCCATATTTTCTGTATTTTCTTCTTCGTTAAGTTTAATCAACTTAATCCTCTTAATCCTGGTCTCTCATTTGTTACACTTATCAAAACAAAGGGTTGATTAATGTGATCTTGATGGTTACTTTACATTTTAATAAGCATCTTTAACAGCAGCGTGTCAACCCCGGCGAGCAGAACATTTTTGGCAGCCAGCTAAGATTTACTAATGGGTTCCATCTACTGTGATGACTTTATAATGCAGACAGACATGCACTAAAGCACCAGTCTCCTCTTTTCTACGTTCAACTCTGCTGTTTTCTCCGTGACTTTCTTTGTTCCACCTATTTTACCTCCCGGGGCCCCAGAGCCTCTCCTCTACGAACACAAACAAGCACGAAGGAATACACGCCGACACCTCTGCATGATAGTGCAGTCACACATTAACACCGTCAACATGGCTCTGTTTGCTCCCGCGATCGCACGAGATTCCCTTTGTCAGTTTGGCTTGCGTCTGAGGAGGAAGCCTTTCCCAGTTGTCCCCCGGATGTTCTGAAGCTGCCACACCAGGTGTACTGTGCAGTCACTCCCTGAGCCGGGGGGAGAGGCGACCGGAGCTGAGCTCCCAGACTCCTACCTCTGCACCTCGGACCGCGCGACCCCGCGACCCTCACCCCGCCGCTCCGATTCCTTGTGTGCGCTCGCTTCTCACGGCAACAACATGGTCCTGTTTGCAACAGAATGGAGAGTTAACTAGCACAACTTCAGACACCTTCGACCTACATACTTTTTTTTCTCCAGACTTGTGCTTTTAATCTTTGCAAGTGTTGGATCGCGCTCCGGCGCCGGCCCTGGCACGCCGGCAGGCAGAAAACCACAGGATGCAATGCAGCAAACGTTTCTCGCATTCTGCATCTCCTCCTCCCTCACAGTGAAAAAGGCCGCAGTATCCCCACATGTTGGGGTGTCGCATCTCCAGAGAACGCACAGTAAGGAGGGATAAAAAGGCACAAACAAACCATCCAACATGCCTTTTTTTCAGTGACCTTTTAAAGTGCTCCCTCGCTTGCGATTCGCAGACACCCCGAAGAAGAATCCACTACTAATAAGGTTAAATGAATGACACACTTTAAAACAAACATCAAACCATTGCTTGGTTGTGAGGCAGTGCTCGCTACATTAATGGTGTTCAATTATGTCGCCAAAACAAACAAGCTTCTTTGTATTCCAGCAGCAGCCAAATGTGCAGAACGAGGACCGCAAATAAAATACTGTTTTCCATCTCTATATACAGTAGTAGCAGTTTACTCTGCACCCATATTCTACCATCTGAAACATTAAACGTGACTCGTCCTGCTTCTTTTCATTTCTATCGTCATGTAAATGGGAAACGAAAGGCGAGGGATGTGTGGAACCAACAAGGATGTAGATGAATGAGTAAGGGTAGATGTACTGCTTGGTCGAGGAAAATACAGTGTTGTGGAGCGCAGTCGAAATGGGTGTTTGTTATCTTCATCTACATACTGACCCTGTTGCTTCGGTATCGTGGGAGGCGGTAAGCTCACGCTCATATGACGCGTGCACGCGGAGTGCAGCGATGTGTGCGTGACCGGACATCAGACAGCGCTGCAGGGCCCGCGGCGCCGCGGCGAGGTGGATAAAGGCCGGGATTGCAGAAGCCAGATGTCAAAGAGGAGATATTACCCTCCATATTACTCCCACTCCACCAGGATAGGCCACCGCGCCGTGTGCTCCAGACATTAGCATGCAGATAGAACGCATATTGACAGCTAAGAGCAATAGTGCGCCTCAGCAAATTAAGACACTGTGAATAACTCACATAGAGATGGTGTAACAAGGGAGAGACGCAATCACGCCAAACTTCTGATGAAACACAAAGGCCAACAGATTCTTGCATAACTCGGAGCAGTCTGCTTCGACTGAGTAACAGCGACCCAAATTTAGCCGCGTTTGCGCTCTCCTGCTGCTTCTCGCAGCCTGATGGATGTGTGGAATGCTAGTCACTGCGCCTTGTGTCACCTGGGCAGGGAGACGGGTGGAGAGCCACGGGAGGTCTGGAGGAGGCCAGGGAGGTGGAGAGACAGACGTCTGTGTGACGAACGCGTACCGACCGACGCGCGCAAGTGTTGGAGCCTTCGCCGGCACGCAACCTGCTCCCGGACGGCAGAAGTTCTCCTAAATAAAGACACGGATGAAACGGGGGGCGGGGGGGCGGGGGCAGGAGTGTGGGGAGGCCCGCGGCGGGCGCGCCGACGAGTGCGAACGCTTGCACGGCGTGAGGGGAAGTGAATTAATAGATTAGGGTTAAAAATATCATTTCGGGGCTCAAGGGGAAGGCATGAAGCCGTCTGCACGGGAGCACGAGCATCGTTCTTCTGCTCAGACACACGCGCACCTCACACCTCCCCTTCGTCGGTGAAGTGTCTGCTCTGCAGATGAGCCAATTAGAGATGGAGGATGTGTGTGGTGGGGAAAGGGGGGGGGTTGGCATTACAATCTAATTATTATTATGTAATACCATATGCTAAGATTACACACAGCCCTCTCACTCTGTTTGTTCCTCTCAAAAGGCTAATTCTCAGGATAAGTGAAAAGCAAGGAGTCAGATGATCATTTTGGAGAGATAATAATGGTGAAAATATTGTCCAAAAATGTCCATCGTAAACCTCCGTCTATCTTCAACATTTTGAATGAGCTCCAAATACAGCGACTTGGAATGTCCAGAGAGAGTTGGCTCTTTTACCAGCAGTGTGATCATCTAACGGCTCACCGATATTTTTTACTATGTTGTCATAATGTTCCGGATCTCAGAACACACCGTCGCAATCGATAGAAATACATCAAGTGAAATATGGAAATGATTAAAATGAATGAAATGAAGGACTAGCCCTCTGTTGCTCTCGAGATGACGTCTCCCCGAGTGTCTGCATTAAAGGGGTGATTGGCTGGGAACAGGCAAGGCAACGGACCCCTGCGAGGTGAAGGAGACCACGAGGGAGGACGGAGACACTGAACCAACAGCATTATTGCCCACCTGCACCTGTGTCCAAGCTTCATAGCCGGATGTAAACTTGAGTCATTAAGGGTGCTCTTGAGGAGTTTTTTTTTCTCTGAGGAGATACACAAGCAGAATTACACGTACACACACACACACACACACACACACACACTTGGTTCCAAGAAGATATTCAGCGAGCCATCTGCCAAATTAGGCCATGAGCCATGAGCCAACAACTTTACTGTTCTATTCACTTTTCAATTACTGGACTGGAGGCTTATGTACAAGCTCCAGACTCACGCACATCAGAACGCACACACATTAATAGAATATATGCTTTTTTCCACACACACTCGCATCCAAAATGAGATAGGATGAATCATGCAAAGGCAGCTGAGTAATTCATGATGTCTCCATAATAGATAACTTACATGGAACAACTACTCGTTTTTGATCGGTTCCTGAAACTCTTCCCATGACGATGCACAGCGATGGGATACAACAGCTTAAGTGCGAAATCAGCTCCAGAGGGGACGCCTCACATGTCGGCACGGACGCGCACACGAGCATCCAAACATAGAACGCATTCTGTGTCATTAACAAACACATAAGAACAGCACCAGAGCCGGCGGCAGAGCAGCTTCTGTGCCCGGCGCCAGCTACGTCCCTTCTAAAATGTCAGAGGCACACATAGCAGGGAGGGTGTGAGGTGATAAACGCACCCGGCTGAAAATGTCAGAGTGTCGCCCGTTGCCATGACAGCCAGCAAAGTTTGGCTAGAGCTAGAGTTGCTCCGCCAAAGGCCAGCTTATTCGCTACAGCTAATTGAGCCCGTGGTTTGTAGTATGAATACATACAGGCGTGTTCGCTAGAACAGAAATCTCTTCTGTGTCGGAAAAAAAAAATACTCATATTCAGCAAATACTGTACATATATAATATATATAAAAATATATGAGACAGAGACACCGGGCGAAGAAGAAAGTGAAGAAGAGGGCAGATGAAATGACGTGAACACTATTCAAGGGAACATTTGGGGTCTCTGTGGTCAGTCATCAGTAAGCCCAGTCTGGTGTCTGGTGACTGTATTTCACTCATTTACTCTATATGAACAGGTCTAAAGTATTACTGAGTAGTTTATAAAGGTATTTATCACTTGACCAATAAAATAGATTGGATTACTGAACGATGTAATGTGGTCTCTAGTTAGCAGGAAACTTACTACTTGATAAAAAAAGAGTACACTTTAATGTGGAATTTATGTCCATCAATCAATAGTCTCTACCCACAGATGTCAGTAATCATGAATTTATTACGAAATAAATTAAATGTAGAAGCATTTTTAGAAACACTTCCTTATTAAAAGAAGGCAATAATAAATTTAACTAATTTCTTCTTCCATTCAATTCTGTGTTCAAATAATGCAGCCAAATGTACAAATGCATGATGCATCAGGAAGAAAGTTTCATTTTTTGAGAATTAAATAAAAAGGATCTGTTGGAAAATAAAATTGAAATGACTATTATTAATTCTTTTTTTATTTTTATTTTGAAGTCGCAATTGCCAGCCGGTGTTTTTCTGATGCTGTCTGTGCGTTGCAGCTGCTGACTTCGTTCCTGCAGGCGGGTATGTTGACCAATTATTATGGAAATGTAATAAATTACTATCCTTGGCAAAAACCTTACACTCGCCAGCAGTTACAGATGTTAAGACCAGTTGTTAAGCAAACTTAAAAGTGATATCACCTCCATCATTTGAAAGCATGAAGGCCAGTTTTTAAAAAGACCGAACCATTTTGGGAATGAATTTGAAGTAGTATTTGATCTTGGGTCAAAATACTCAATCTGCCTTTGTAATTTCACTGTTACTCAGCTGCTGTGGAAGTGGCCCAATCAGCGGGTTTGAACATCTGCACCATCTGGTTATTTAAGCAATACCTCTTAAACATGTGGCTCAGTGAGTCGTCTTTGTGTGTTATCTGTGTGTGTGTGTGCGGCGTAGTCTCTGCAATCCTTATGTGGAAACACATCATTTTAGCATGTACTTTGTTGATGAATGCACAGTTTAACATACAATAGTCAGGCGGCAAGTATTTTGATTTTGTGCGTGCGTTAATTAGTTTACAATGGTATGAAAATACAGTAACTAAATAAATAAAATGTGGAAACTTTAAAAGTAAAGAGGGTTTGGACTCCATATTATTATTATTATTATCATGTATCATCTTTACACAGAGGACACTTGCAGGCTTCTTAGATATAATGGCGCTAAA
Source organism: Pungitius pungitius (assembly GCF_949316345.1). Classification (NCBI taxonomy): domain Eukaryota; kingdom Metazoa; phylum Chordata; class Actinopteri; order Perciformes; family Gasterosteidae; genus Pungitius; species Pungitius pungitius. The sequence goes on along the minus strand of NC_084911.1, from coordinate 11,544,228 downwards.
GCTGCAAAGAGAGGTAATGAATCTTCATTAATTGGCCAAGCGTTTTTACAGTAGGTCCCTCTACACACACGTAGGTGAGTCCTCTATGTTTTCATAAAATGTAAATAATAATGTAAAAAATAACTAGGACTTTATTGCAATAGCCTGAAAGGGTAAAGGCTTTAATGGACTGTGTGCTGTATACATCTACTGCAGTTCACATCCATCTTCATATTCTTTATGTATCCTTTCACACACCATTTGTTACACCTTACTCTGCTTTCACGGAATATGTACATTATTATAATTTTAAAAAATTAAATAATAAAATAAAAATGTTATACATTTATTATTTCCATTTCATCTAAATGAATGTGGAGCAGACCAATTTGTATCTATTAATTAGTAGTGTGTTGCTGCTCTGTGAGTCAGTCAACATTTGCTTTTCTGTGCTTCAATATGAAAAGTCTAATTAGTGTCAAGGTGCTTCAGGAGGTGAAGAGTTTGCACAGACAGCACATTTCTCACATTTTACTCTATGCAGCTAAAGCATTTGGCAAAGAAGAGAAAAAAAGCTCCGGTTTATAATTGGGAGCCACACAACACCCAAATAGTGGGTTTGCTTTTCAAACCCTCTTACTTTTCCAAACAGGTTGATTGAGCTACATATATACACTCACCGGCCACTTTATTAGGTACCCCATGCTAGTAACGGGTTGGACCCCCTTTTGCCTTCAGAACTGCCTCAATTCTTCGTGGCATAGATTCAACAAGGTGCTGGAAGCATTCCTCAGGGAGTTTGGTCCATATTGACATGATGGCATCACACAGTTGCCGCAGATTTGTCGGCTGCACATCCATGATGCGAATCTCCCGTTCCACCACATCCCAAAGATGCTCTATTGGATTGAGATCTGGTGATTGTGGAGGCCATTTGAGTACAGCGAACTCATTGTCATGTTCAAGAAACCAGTCTGAGATGATTCCAGCTTTATGACATGGCGCTTTATCCTGCTGAAAGTAGCCATCAGAAGTTGGGTACATTGTGGTCATAAAGGGATGGACATGGTCAGCAACAATACTCAGGTAGGCTGTGGCGTTGCAACGATGCTCAATTGGTACCAAGGGGCCCAAAGAGTGCCAAGAAAATATTCCCCACACCATGACACCACCACCACCAGCCTGAACCGTTGATACAAGGCAGGATGGATCCATGCTGTCCATGTTGTAGACGCCAAATTCTGACCCTACCATCCGAATGTCGCAGCAGAAATCGAGACTCATCAGACCAGGCAACGTTTTTCCAATCTTCTATTGTCCAATTTCGATGAGCTTGTGCAAATTGTAGCCTCAGTTTCCTGTTCTTAGCTGAAAGGAGTGGCACCCGGTGTGGTCTTCTGCTGCTGTAGCCCATCTGCCTCAAAGTTCGACGTACTGTGCGTTCAGAGATGCTCTTATGCCCACCTTGGTCGTAACGGGTGGTTATTTGAGTCACTGTTGCCCTTCTATCAGCTCGAACCAGTCTGGCCATTCTCCTCTGACCTCTGGCATCAACAAGGCATTTCCGCCCACAGAACTGCCGCTCACTGGATGTTTTTTCTTTTTCGGACCATTCTCTGTAAACCCTAGAGATGGTTGTGCGTGAAAATCCCAGTAGATTAGCAGTTTCTGAAATACTCAGACCAGCCCTTCTGGCACCAACAATCATGCCACGTTCAAAGTCACTCAAATCACCTTTCTTCCCCATACTGATGCTCGGTTTGAACTGCAGGAGATTGTTTTGACAATGTCTACATGCCTAAATGCACTGAGTTGCCGCCATGTGATTGGCTGCTTAGAAATTAAGTGTTAACGAGCAGTTGGACAGGTGTACCTAATAAAGTGGCCGGTGAGTGTATTTTTTCACTCGTGGGAGTGAAGTGTGAATGTTTACACATGGGAGGGCATTTTTCCTCCAATTTTACGTTTTATTTCACCCGTATATTTGGCAAAGTTGAGAGCAGTGAACCAGGACATTTCCTCTTGAACCTTTTCACAAAGGAACAAGCTTATTTCCCTTTTCCCCTTGCCTTCCTTGGGTGTTGAGGCGAGATACTGCAGGCATAAGCATCATTTTCATGAGACCTACGGCTACTTAGATTTCCATTATGTTTCCTTTCACACGAGAAGAAAGAAGACAATCCCAAATAGACATTGATGTGTTCATTCAAAACATAAGTTAGCAATATATAATGCTTCATCTGCATCCATAAGATTCACAAAAATATAAAATATAAATATAAATAAAAGTAACAGGTGACGTCTACCAGGGTTTTTTTGCAAATTGTTCTGTTATTTCTTTACGCGAAAGGTTACCCTACGAATGTGAACAAAATATTTGAAAACCGGGCTTCAGTCAGCTTTTTTATCCCGTAAACATAACATAAATAGATAATGCATTTAAACATAGCTTGACATAAAAAAAACCCTCTTCACTAGTTGTGTCTTCCCAAAATGCCCATTTCACACTACAACCAAAATGCATGCACATTGTAAACTGGGATTCATCACCAGTCTGTTATGTGATAAGTGTGCTGACAACATCAGCGAGTACAGATTCACGCGCACTTTAGAAGAACAGGTCTGAGGCTCCATCGAGGCTTCCAGACAGAGGACTTTTTATTGTGTGACGCCGCCCCCACTGTCTCCGGTCTGTGTACAAATACCTCACAATTACCCTTCAAGACAAAAAGTTGTGTAGTGTGAACAGTACGGCAATCTGGGCACAAAAATAAATAAGCTGTGTAAAGGTATCTTGGCTCGAGTGAAACACGTGTACTTTGCCGTGTGGTCAATTTTCTCAAGTTAAGTTAGCGACGCTTGTACTGTCAGATGATTCCTCTCTATCACAATGACAGAAAGTCATGCTGACCCTCAAGTCCCTCAAGTTGTTTATGGTGATTTGATACGAGTTAGATCCACACAGAATCAATTATGACGATTGGCTTGCTTTAACCTTTGTTCCTGAGGAACATAGAATACATGTGCTTGATGGTGAGTGGACAGACTGACCTGTATAACTCCAGAGGTTCCAAAAACCCTCACAACAGGCCGACAGATGACTGATATTCTGAGGCCGGGCAGAGAGTCTGACACAGCGTGAATCTCACACACCGCCTCGTGCAACACAGTCCGCGATCACCTTCTGAGCCGCAAAAGGCCAAGTGTTGACTTTGACAAAGGCCAAATCTATTCTCACGCTCTTCCAATTCCTCTCCTTCCTGTCTGCCTCCTTTCACCTCTTTGCCTGGGTTACTTATTGTGGAGTATTTGGATTTCAGTGTGGGCGAATTCACAGTGGTGCTGATTGGAGATCAGTTTCACATTATTTTCTCACTTGATCAATTCACCATTCGGTTTGCAAAACGTTACTGATACTGTTAAAAAGATCATAGGAGTCCAAAGTCAGGTCCTAAAAGCCTTGTTTTTGTCTAATTAAAATTCCCAAACCCAAATATTTTAATTCATAAGCATACCATCAGATACATACATGACATCATGCCAGTGACGACAGCCAAACTCCAAAAAAGGGACCGATAGGTCGATGCAGCTGATGCGGCCGATATGACGTTACCGAGGGAGCCGTACAAACATTCTCCTCCAAAACTGAACAACCGTACTTTTTTCTGGCACTAGACTGTAAACATGTTTATTTCTGCAGCGAGTTTGGGCATTTAAACGAGGGGGGTCTGTGGGGATGACTCGCTTTTGGGGCTGGCCTCGAGTGGCTACTTAGCGAAGTGACGTTTTTATTGTACAGAAGACTGCAGCAAATCATCATATCTAACAAGCTGAAAACAAGCCATCTTTTCTGTTGACTAATTACTTCATGGAGACTGTATTGTGTTCCCAGTTGCCATAAAAAAATGTACATTTAAAAAACAGACATATACTGTATATTGGCTTTAAAGATTCTTAACTTATTTTTACACATTTCTGTACTTAATGCACAAGTCTTTGTTGGGCTTTTTCCACTTTGAGCCATCGGGTGGCGAGACTAGATTAAAACGTGTATTGGCATCAATGTCTCCAGGGGATAAATGCCCAGTGTACCTGAAGCTCTCTCTCTGACTGGCTTTTACCAGCCTGTGTTTCTGTCCAGGCCACTGGATTCTTCCAGGATGAAATCCTTCCCCTCCGTCTCTGCTGGGCTGTTTATGTGGCGCCACGGGGGAACCGTGAGACCAAGAGAGAGCCTCCGAGAGCAAATTATGTACATTTAAATGAACCGTTTCCTTGAGTCTGCTCAGCTCAGCGCTGAGAGAGAGTTCAGACGGAACGGAGCCGGAACAGTAGGTTCAGAGGATGTGTGTGTGCGTATACGATAGAGAGAGTGTATATCAGGAATACGCACGGTGCAACCCTGAATAGGGGTGAAAAGACTTGAGTGGACCCCAGGCCCTCGCCTTAGCCTTAATAGCTTTCCTGTCCACCTCCTCCTGCTGCATGAAAGGTCCATTTCCATTCAGTGAGGGGAGGAGCTTGTTATTTTATATATTTATTTATTCTTTTCTTCCATCTCTGCCCAAATGCACAGGCTTCACTTCACAGAGGTGCTGCTGCAAGGCTCACTTCAAAAGCCCCCCTAAACCGTCCTGTAGGGGCTTGGCGGCGATGGAGAGACAAGGTTTCAGCAACCATCAGTCCCGCTCACTCTCACACACACACACACACACACCTGTGGCTTTGATTCACATTCACACAATGCATCACGGAGCCTCCTTTGTTTGTCAGGCTGCTCCATTATTTACCTCCTCTCCTTCCCCGTCCACCTGCGCCTTCGGATGCCATTTATCATCCCTGAGAAACCTTGCGTCCGCTACAACTTGAGAACCTGATGAATAAGTAAACTAGTTCCTCCACACTTCCACTTCCTGTCCTTTCCACAGGAACAAAGACAAAGAGCTGGGATGCAGGGCTGCCGTCACACACACACACACACGCATTCTTAAAGAAAAATAAATTCTCTCTGACCTCAAAAAAGCTTTCCTTTGATTCCCAAAGCCTTTAAATTGCTTTCACAACGTTTCTACAAGTCATTAAAGTTATTAAGCTACGTGATAAGAGGAACTCTTTTGAAATGGCGGTAAATCGTCCCCCTAGCGAGATTTCTCCACCTCTTCCCTTATCCGCTGCTCTTGGACGGTCTGTGCTGAGCGGCCGTCAGCCCCCGTCCTCGGCGCTGCTTTTTCTCCGTCTGCCAGCCTGTCGGGCAGCGCTGTCTAAGCATTCCTGTCCATCCCGTGAGCTGGAGTCAGCCAAATATCTGATCTGCTGTTAGTTATTCAATTACTCCACCCGGCCGGCCTCCTTGCCCCGGGGGCGCAGGGGCTGGGGGATGTGGGAGGGGGGGGGGGGTCCCTGAGAAGATGGGTGCGCAGTCCTGCGTGGAGCTGCTTATATAAGCTCATTTCCCTCAATCACAGAGCAGAAGGATTACTAATAAAAAGACTTAGTCGTCATGTCATTTCCCCTTGCTGTGTTTTTTTTTGTTTGTCTCGTGGTGGCATGCGGTCCTCTGTGTGTTTCAAGTAATTGATATTGTGAAAGTATTGCCTTGAGGACCTCACCCTCCCGACAACTTTTAGGTGGACCAACACCAGCGAGGCACTAAGTGGCTCAGATGAAATATTTGCTCTGTCTACCAGGAGACCAATCTATTTTCTCTCAGGGAAATACTGTCCATGCGGCAATATTCTATTTGTAGGGCGAGACCAGAGTCTCACAGGGACCAATTGGAGCTGGCTCGGTCCACCCCTGTGCTTTGTGTGCTAATTACAAGGGTCAGAAAGAAAGATGGCTTAACAGAGAAGGTTATAAAATGAAGTGATCACTGACTCCCTCTCTTCTTTACCCCCCTTTTGCGTCATTGTTTCAGAATGCTCTGCTGCCCCACAGGGAGTCGACCACCTCGGCTGACTGGAACTATCGAATCCACGAGCTGCCATAAATCATAATGGATGACACGAGTGAATTTGCATATCCTGTGGCTGCCATGTCAATGTTGGTGCCCCAGGCAGCACCACTGGGTGTTCACGGAGGTCATGTGAAGGATCTGCCTTCCCTCCTTCTGCCCCTTTGGGAGTTTTTCAGTCCCCATCACCATCTCTAGCACTGTTTGTTTCCGGCTCTCTCCATCCTTCTCCATCTGGGTGTCAACGCAAGCCGCCTCTTGTGCCGAGCCTCTAGAGCGGAGAGTGTTAGCGGCAGAGAGGTGCAAGCTGTGGCTGCTCATTGAACGCACACATTGATCCAGCACGTCACATATACTCAAGTCAGCCATCACATTATAACAACTTTAAATTGATAACCTTTGCTTAACCTTTCCATGTGAGGGGGTTAGAGGCGAGAGACCAACTCATCTTCACACTTCAGATATTTCTGCCCCTGCAGGTTAAATGGATTCTTCACTTTTTTTCTTGGAGAAATCAACTGTGTTGTGTCAGTAAACATGGTGTGGTGGTAAATACAGTCTATTCAGCTAATTATATTGCGAGAAGCTCCAGTCTTTTATTGTGAGAAATGTAAAGCTGAGACATTCCGATTGCCTCCACCGTGGATCTGAGAGGCACATTTACCCTACGCACATAATAACACAACGTGTTATCACTCAGCCATGCAGAGTAAATGTAACTCAATATGTATCATCTCCAAGAGCACATAATAAACAAGTAATGCAATGCACGCCCCCCCGAATAACCTAATTAGTTGTTAAAGTGAGATGACGGCTGGTCTCTCATACTGTCTCCTCTCACAGAAGGGCAGTGGGAGGGGGGGGGACAAGACGGGGAGCGATGCCGTCTTTATTAGACCTCAACGCCGATGACGATCCACCAGGGATCCTTCACGTCACGTGCACTTAGAAATCTAACATTCTGAAGAGCATGCGCTGCGGGACGAAAAATGTCACGTCAGCAAACACACGGATGCAACCTGAACACATACCAACGCACACAACACTCGCCCAGGTGGCGTGAGTGTGTGTGTGTGTGTGTGTGGGGGGGGGGAAAGCAGAACCACCACCCCCAGGTGATAATTAGCGCTGCCGTTCAGTGACCTTGCAAAGGCTCGACCACCAGAAGAACAGAGCGTTGAAAGTTTCAGTCCCACACACGGCGTCTCCCACACGATGTGGTTGATGACAGCAGAAAACACAGTTTTGAGCCTCAGAGGTGTAAATATTGTTGATTCAGGTTTCATGGATTAGAAGGACAAGATTATTGGGGCTACTTTTTTTTTTTACATAATTGATTTACATATTCAGTGTTTTAGGTTTAATAAACTTTGAAGTGATATCTGCAAATTGTTGATTTTTTTCAAAACAAAGTCTGCAACCCCCACATCCGTCTACGCAGTGAAAAGCAGAAGACTATCATATGTGGGAGCAGAACCAGTAAATGCTAGAATTATAGTCAGCCAGCTACATTATTTTATGTCGGAATCCCACCGACATCCTTCTTGTGTTTGTGCTGTAAAAACATGACAATATTAAACATGGCTATATGATTTAATTTAATTTAAATTAACGGTCTAGAAATGGTATACAGCCAGCCAGCTCCTTTATAAACCTGTGGGGTGGTTTTTACACTTCACAATAAGCAGCGCTGCGTCTTGAGTCCGGAGCTGCTGGATGATCGACTGTCAGAAGCGATCACTTTCACTCCCCATGGCCAGCAGCCATCGCTACAGCTGAGCTCGTGTTGATCCAACAACACCCGGAGTCCCTCAGGGTCACCTCCAGCCGGCTCTCCTCTCCACCGCTGTGACATCCCCGCCGCCGTGGGAGCCCCATGGTCTATTTTGCGGCGGACCTTGACCTGTGGGAGAGATCGCGCTCAGCCCCCCCCCCGGGCCCTGATCAGACTTGGCCAACGTGAACCCTGGCCTGACCAGCTGCAGGGAATCCCGTGCAGACGTGGCTTCAGGAGTGGGAGTGGGGCTCTGGTGGGCAGAGCTTTGGCTCGGGGGGGAGTCCTCCGACCAAAAGCTGGGATGAAATGCAAAAAATGGTCCGCCTGCTGCCAACTTTCAGACGGGAAAGGACTGAGAAGCGCCGAAATGTTTCTGAAAATGACTTGATAATGAAAAAGGACAGAGCCGCTAGCTGACACAGAACAACAGGATTACCAATTCAACCCCAAATTATCCTCTCCAATGCAGTCAGTCACCCCCCCTCATCTGAAGCACACCGACAGTTCAAACTCTAGTGTTATTGCAGATGTCCCGCCCTCCACAGGCGGATAATTACAGTGTTAGTGATGGGGTGAGGTGAAGAGGGGGTTGTGGGAAAGAGTTGGCTGGGGGTGGGGGGGTGGCAGCACAATGATTCATCGCCACAGCGCTCAACAACACACACACACACACACACCTCCTCGGCAACCCGCCCGCTCCTCCCTACGCCCTGCCGGCAGTTTGGCAGCGTGCCCGAGTGACAAGGTGACACCGGCTCTTTTTTCATGTGCCGCAGCTCCACGCCACTCCAATCAAACGGCGAGCAGCACCACTGCTTCACGACAACGCGCCAGGCTCCGACCGGCAGGAGGAGGGGCGAACCGGAGCTGCGATCGGACATAAATCATTCGCCGGTTGACAAGCGCTGCCAAATGTTGATTGCTTCCCGGTTATCTCCGAACCCCTTGTTTCATTGTGACGGTGGCGACATATGTTGAGTGTGAAGCAGAAACGTGCAGACCAAAGTCTGTGTATTTACAGGCTTAGTTGCTCAAATGAATGAATTAATCTTTACAACCATACGCTGTGCTGTAATGGAGGATCACAATAAGAACGGATTGTTGTGGGCTTTGCGGAGTATCATTTTAATGCTGCTTTTACCGGAGAGGCCGCTGTGCGCAAAGAGTAGAAACACAAACACAGAATCCTTTGTGATGCCCTTAATTACCTCAACGTCCTTGTAGCTGCTGCTCCAATAGTTCAACAATGACTACTGGGGAGTTTCAGTTCATGTTTTCCTATTCAACAATCAGAATCACAGGACAGATCCATTGTAAAGAGATCTGGCCCCATTTCCTATAATTCAAACCGCAAACACATGGGACAGCTGGGTATTCATTAACACTCTACAATATGTGGATGCTTTAGTTTCTGGGCTCCACAGCCTGTGATTCATTAGGGAGAAACAGCTTTTTGGACAAAAATGATTCACCGGAGATGGAAAATTACTCGGTGTCTCGTTTCATTCATTTGAAATAATACATGATTTAACTGGCAGTTCAGCTATATGTATTTTGTGGTCTTCAGATATACCCGGAGGGGAAGGGTGTGTGTGTGTGTGTGAGGGGGGGGGGGGGGGGGGCACTGTGCATCTACAAGAACAATAACAGCAACTTCAGCACTGCATTATTGTTGTTTTTTTATTATAGGGGTTGCTAATATGACACTCACCATGACACCCTAATGATTCTCTCTAATGTGCATCTGAAATGCAGCTATTGACGACAGCACTGTCACCTAAACGTGAATTGTTTAAGGGTCGACCTAGCAGTGAACTTTGCGTCTCCATTTGGCCTCTTGGCAGCTGTACCTCTTATATGTGCATCACAATAATGGTCAAACAACCGAGACACGTGTGAAATAAAGAGTGATGCTTATGCTCGGGAGATGATTCTCATGGCCAGACGTGGGAAATTATTCACTTGAATTAGCAGTGCTGCTGTTGAATGTTCCAGCTCCACACACGGGCAGCACGGCACTAAATATTTGACTAACAACCACCAAGGAAGGGGTTATACTGTAAAATCTGTGTGGAAAATGCATTTTTCTTGTTTCTCAGGAGACAATAATAAGCCCAGAATAACCTGCGGTAACCTCAAACAGATAAAAGCCATGACTAAACTAATGTGGGCCAAAATGTTCTATCCTTCATTATTGCTGCTGAGTAAAACTGCAGGGGTAACTAGCATTTGGTTGTCGTGACTAAAAATATGGTTGTCATTTGTAGTGACACTATACTATAATAAAGATACTATGAAGTTAAACCTCAGAACATTAAAAATAAAATGTGACATATAATATCTCTCGACAGGATGTGAGTGGCAAAGTGTTATTACCACACACAAAAATAGGCGGTTGCTATGCAATAGTTGCTGTAACTTTCATCACAGGTTAGTCTTAGATTGTTTAACTCTTTATTAACATTATTTGTACGTTGCCATTTACTGTGAAACCACTGAGAAGCTACCCAGCAGCAGTAGGAAGACTTTGGTAACTGCTTGTACTTGTACTTTTGACCTTTGTTTGTTTGGTGCAGTTATGTTGCTTCACGTGGTCAGAGAGATGTTGTTGCTCCTAAGATTGCGTCTGAATTCTGGGGCAGTGGTTAGCTCCGCCTCTCATTGCAGCAGTCTGTGGCGATTATGCCCATACTCTAAAACACAAAGACGCTTTATCACATTGGCTAAACTAAAAAAAATTGCCAAAACATTTTTCTTTTGTTCAGTTTCAAATGGTTCTTTGTCAGTAAAATTTGCTTATTAATTTGTGACGTTGACGCTCTGGAGGTGAGAGGGCTTCACAAGGGGTAGAAAAGGAAGTGATCCTATAGTGAGTTATTAATGCAATATTTTCACAGTCTACCACCATGTGTTTTGTGAGCCACATAGTACATAACTGGTTCAGGAGCACTGCAAATTTGAGTCCCCTCCTAATGAATTTGGCATATTTTACATGATGCCTTTATTATTATGCCTTATTAAACAGTGTTCTTACTGTATGCTACTGGGCAGCAACTCACTGTTATTGGCTTGTTTGTGTGATTGTGTGTGTGTGTGTGTGTGTGTTAAAAATGTTAAAACAAGAAAACTGCAGTATTTATGGTACTGTGGGATATTTCTCTATTTTATAAGAGCTGACAGCCCGTACCACTCAGAGAACATTTTATTTGCCTTGGGCTTTCAAACAGTTAACATCAACTTCTCAAGTGTTGCGGACCTGATGATCAAATCGCCAGGTCTGAGCGGCTGAAACTAGCTCTGATTGTAGCTAGAAACTTTGCAAAAAGCAACAAGATATGACACTTGGAACTGATTGTCAGTGCACAATTTAGACAAACGGTGTGTGTGTGTGTGTGTGTGTATGTGTATATAATGAATAGCTCAGCCAGCCAAAAGAGGAAAGCACTGTCATGCACATGGGCCCTTTAGGAAACAGTGCTGGGTCTATTGAATTAGTGTGGAGGTAATGCACTCTGCAGTTTACCGAAAATACTAATTATGGGCTAGTGCTGTCATTCCCAAAGACTCGGGACCCTCAAGAGGGTTGCAGAAAATTATATCGTTTCCGTAAATTGGCAAATGTCTTTTATTCAACATTAATATCTGCAATACACCTTTAGCCACATATGAGAGCCTAAATATGTAATAAATATTCTGGTAACTTAGCCTAAATGCCTTTATTTGGTCTCATCCAAGATAAAGTATTTATTGTGTGTTCATTTTTTCATGCTAGGTGAGGTGGAAATCCAATTCACTCTTCTCCCTCTATACAGATAAGGAATAATGTGAAAAGAGTCAAGATGGAAGTGGGTCCGAGAAAAAAAAAAAAAACGAATCAATAAAAAGAAAAGAATCAAACAAAAACGGTGAAATGGTTGAATATGAAGTTTTTCACAAAACAAACCTGTCAGGGTTATATTTTGTTTTCAGTTTCCAGCCTTTGGGAAACTGAGGAAGAACAGATTAAAACAGATTCAACAATAATAACGTTTTAAGTATGAGCAGAAAAAGACTCCTGCCTTTGTTGACAACGACTAACGAACGCAGATGAGTAAGAAATGTCCTTGTTTCTCTTTAACGCTGAAGGACGTTGTGTGTGTTTGTGTCCACCTGCATGCAAGTGTGTGTGTGTGTGTGTGTGTGTGTGGTGTGTGTGTGCAAACCTTTAGATCTCAAACCGAGCTAACTGCTTCGTTCCCACACGGGGATAAACAACAGCAAAGGGTCAAAGCCTTCCGTAGCGATCACACACCGCGGCTCCTCCTCCTTTAACGGACGCTGCAGTAATGCAGGACTGATTGATTTCTACGTATCGAATACAAACAGTGCTACCTTGTGGGAGGCATTGGTTTTCTTCAGGGGGATGTTGATTAAAAAGTGTGCAAAGAGAGAGGATCAATTTGCATCTGACAACTCAAAGGTATGAGCAGAAAATGCTAATGAAGGATTTAATCGAACCCACGTGCACTGGACAGGAGACGGGTGAGGATGGGAAACAATGCTGTACCTTGAGTTCCTTTTAGAACAAATAAACTTTGTCTGTGTGGACTTTTGGTGTCTAAATGGAAAAACATAATTCAGCTTCCCGGGTAACTCACACACTTGACACACCAACTCCGTGCTAACAGTGGGAGGTGCTGTAACAGTTTGCCAAAAGGAGGCATTCACACTTTGGTGCAACTGGAAGGGTGCTAGCTGACGCCCATGACTTCCCATCCCACATGAGAACTGTGGATGACTTTGTTCGTCATTAGCCATCTACACAAACCAACAGCTCGGCGTGAGAGCCACTGCTCCTCCGTCTCCCACTGAGGTCTCCTCCTTCTCATGTCTAGACCAGCACCTTCGTTCTCCCATCCTGATCAAATCCACACATGATGACACAGTGTGTGGCCGCCAGAGACGTCGTCGGCCGATAGACCTCTGTTGTCACACGCAGCAGGTGCTGATTACTAAGGATGTCACCCATTGAGCGCCATAATATCACAAAAGGGTCTGTGATCATGTCGAGTGCAGAAAAGCCGTCCCGCCGGGTGAGGAGACGCTTCTGCCACGGAGACGCCTAATTGGCAGCCTGTAAATTAAGTAGTTCTGACTAATTGTTTGCCGTTTTACATCAGTCCGAACAGTGTGTGATGTGTATGGAAAAGTTGCTTTGAACTCATGAAATAAAAACTCTCTTTTGCTTTTATTACTTGTAATAAAAGCAAAAGAGAGTTGTTCAAACCAATTACCCAGTTGTTTTCGTTCCTTCACAAAACAGGTTGCCACCTGACCAACCAGACGGTTTAACACACTGTACCGTCCCAGTCACAGAGAGGATAAAAAATATGTATACTTGCAGGAAACATATTTTTTCAAAAGAAATGTAGTGTTTCAATTCATATCCAAACAAATTCAAAGATATCCCTGCCTCCTCACAAACGTAACAACAACCATAAAAAGGACCATAAAAAAAAAAATATATATATATATATATATACAGTATATCTGCTCTTGGTACACAGAAGTAGTTTGGGAAATCGAGGTTTCATTAAGCTGGGCAAAATTGGTTCTGTGAGTCGCTCTTCGCCGCTTTCGTCTTGTCAAACGCGCTCAGAGAGGAAAAAAGGTGTGAGAGAGCCGGGGTGAGGAGACAGTACGTGCAGGGCGTGTAGCAACTACCTGAGATGGTGGAAAAGAGGACAAGTTCTATTGGTGTTGCTTCCTATTCTGCAGAAAAGGACCAAAGTGTATGCATGTGTTGGATGAGACAGTTAATAGGACCACTGTCGAACGAGTTCAACAGGGAACCAATCACAAACAATTTCACTGATTGTAGCGAACAGTTGATCATTTCAAATCATCAAATGCTGTCCTCATCAGGAACAAATCCTCACAGAAAAGAGAGGGACATCTTAGGTGAATCACAGGGATTCTGTTCACCGGAGACCTGATCGAAACTCTGAGAATATCAATCCAGTGGTTTTCTAAAGAAATTATGATTTCTTGCTTTTTCGCAGGTAACTAAAATACAAAAAAATACCTTTTTTTGCAAATTTACAGAGAAGAACAACCTGGCACTAAAAAACACTTTGAGTATTGCTGGCTTGATACACTGTGGTAACCTGACATGGATTGAGTTGGGGCTTAAGTAAAGGTGTGATTAACTGAATTTAGTTTACCATAACAAATGAGTAGTGGTCAGCATCTCAATGGAGGTAAAAACTCTATAATCTCGCATCACAAAGTTTGCATCTCAATATTTCCATGCTGGAAATAGTAATAATATTTGTATTGCAGAGCATGCAATGCAACACTTGCATACAGAGCAGCTGTTATCTAGTTGGGGCCGATCACATATCCATCTAGATTCTCCATGTATGTCAGTCTAGCAGCTCTCTAGGCTCCAAGAACCGTGACAGATCGAGGCGTTACATCCGAGAGCTATAAAACAATGTGTGCAATAAATATGCGGTGGTGGTGATAAAAGACACGACGGCACGGAGAAACGAGCGGAGATGAACATCCTTTGAGTGCGAACAGTCTTTGTAAGTAGGAAGCTTGTGTGACACCAGCAGGGGTGAGCTCAGCGCCAGTCGCACACTCAGCAGCCGGTAGCCAGCGCAGTGATGAAGCTATCCATGGCATCGCCTGCTGTCACTGGACAAAAGTGGGCTGGCCTTATATGAGGTCAGCACCCTGAAGGGTGTACAAATGCACCGAAAATAGAGATTCTTATAGATAGACATTGGACTGGATCCTTAGTCGTTATTAGAAATTACACAGCTTTGACTTTTTGTGTTTTTATCATTGTACTGTTCATTTCACCTTCCTTGGTTATTTTATGGAGCTTTGACAAGCATTTAGTCCGTTTTTTAATCATTTGAGCCAGGGGTAGGTAACCTTTGGCCAATAATCTCACATCCGTTGGGTTATTTATTATTATTTCCGAGTCCTCTTTCCACAAAGTAAAAAGCTACTCTGCCCCAGCCTCCGATGGAAGGAACCCGCTGCCTTCTTCACAGAAATGGTTTGAAAGAAAGTATTTTGAAGAGAAGGAGTGACACATCAGTCTGCCTACATCAACGAATGTCACGCCGTCCAATCGGCGATGCAAACATTTCACATTACCCTTTGTTTTGGCAGCTACTGGGCTGACATTAATTTGTGCTTGTGTGTTCTCAGGTGCGGATGAGAACTGTCATCCCTCATCAGGCGCTCTGCATGGTGATACACACTGGGGAAAATGGCAGTCTCTTTACGGAGTCCAAAAGACTTAGCTAAATGTCAGGCAAGAGCCTCAGCAGCTGATGCCATGTGACTGTCGTGTTTGTTTCACCATCAAAAGTCACATTGCATCTGTTCTATTAGAAAAATAAACGATTTACTTTGGAGGAGAAAGAGTGGTCTGTTGCTCTGGTTTGTCTGTGTGAAAGCGGTGGGCTATCGCTGTTTCCAGATATTAGTCACTGTGTATAATGTAATACGTGATAATGCACACAAATAATTGACCTCATCCTTATGAAAGCTGTGTATCCTGGAAATAATTGTATTGCTCGTTTCAGAGTTGTTGATGCCATAACTAAATGAATGCCATAAATGACCATCCAAGCCAAAGCACTTACAATGTTTCATCTTCTTTCTACGCTCAGTTTCCTTACAAATCTTGAGGTGCAAATGAATGAAGGAATTTGAACTGTTCAAGACGTGTTTCATCCAAAACAAAACGTTTTGGCCAGTTCTACTGTTACTCTTTCCACTGAAACAGATGACCAGGACACCCCAGCATATCATAGGCCTCATAATGATCCATCAGGAAGCTTTTCAGAGATGTAGGGTTTCATTTTCTACATTTGCTGATTCATCACCTCCTAAAATATAAAAACACAGAACAATTGCAAATTAGAGAGCCTGGTTTATGATGAGGCAATGTCTGTGCCTTTGAATCTGCACATTAGGCCCATTTCCAATGAAGGCTGACGTGCCGGAGCTCATATCCCCGCAAACAGGAGCCCGCACGCTCTCATAACCACACCATTGTCATATTTCATTACGTTTTTATTTCAAAGTGGCAGAGCCTTAGTGATTGTTATTGAGTTAGTTATTGAGTTTTCATTGCCGCAATTAATGAGAGGAGAATGTATGTGGCACGGCCCCCCCACGGCCCGAGCGGAGAGACAACACGAGACCGAAATAGAGGGCCGAGACGTGAGGGCTCGTTTTCATTTTAATCAGTCAGCTTGTTGGTTCAGTTGACTCTGAGCGCTCTACAAACAGAACCAAATGGCAGCTCCTGGCAGCGGCTGAGTGACACAGACTTCAGGCGAAATGATGAGAGAAGAAACATACACAGAAGTAGTTTGGGAAATCAAGGTTTCATTAAGCTGGCCAAACACGGTAAACCTCACAGGTGATCGGGGACTCCAGAGGTCTGAAAAGACACGACTGGACGTTTGTCGTTCTTCCAGCCGTACAGCGTCTGTGACAATGACTTAAAGGAACAGGCCGACTAGACAGGACGCCATTTCTTTCCCCCATTTAAAAAAAAAACCTCTGATGAGGCTTCTCTTCGGATTGGTCCATGTGGTGAATGGCTCAACGCATCTAAGAGAGACACGTTGAGAGTCCTAGTGAAGATAAATTCACTCCTTCAAAACTACTCGTCTGATAAGCTCCAGTATTGATAACAGCTTCATTATCCCTCCTCCTCCTCCTCCTCCTCCTCCTGAGCACCTCATTTTAAACAGAGCCACAGGTTGCTTTTTTACATGTGTAGTGCCTAACTGGAGGCTGGTGAAGCTCATGGATGAGCCCCGGGGGGAACGTCCGTGTCAATCAGCAGCGCGGCGATCCGGAGGGCGCGCGTCTGGGTCATTCGACTACATGTTAAACAATTAGGGGGGGGGGGGAACTGCCTCTGCACCCGGGCTTAATTGGGAAAACGTCGAGCTCCCCGGCTGAAAGCGGCCTGACATATTACCAAGATTACTGTCTCACATGAAGGCTTTCCCATTAAGACGTGTCTCCTTGTCTCCTCGCCCCCTTTCTCTCTCTTGCCCTCCTTCTCGATCTGACTCCTCCAACCGGAGATTGCGCTTTGCTTCTCGATGTCAGGAGTGCCATTTGTATCTTGTACCAGAAAAGCAGCGATTCGGGAGGTCATGCAACTATGTCACAACTGTAGTTGAGTTTTATTTGGTCATTAGGTTTGTATTGGTGATGAAGAAAAAAAATACTTGGAAACACTGTTTTTTGTAAAGGTTTGACATTTTGGGAAAAGTGTTGATTTGCTGATTTGCTTTCTCACTGAGAGTTACACGATCCTCTCTAATTTCTGCTAAATCTGAAGAAACCGCCAGCCACATTACGGTGGAAACAGCGAGGCAGGCTCTGTCCGAAGGGAACAGATCCACCCGCTAGAACCTCCAAAGCTCACTTATCTCTCATTAGTTTAATGAATGCAGCCGCTTTAAGTGATTTATGAGGGAGGGAACGAAACGATCATAAATGCCCCAGATACTGGATTGTTCAGTGGTGAGAACCTGAGTCTATGCATCGATCCAATATCAAATGATCATATCATTTATAAGCTCATTTATGCTAAAGAGGAAGAAGGACATGCGTCACTGGCTATCTGATCCATACATCCTGACCCATCGCCCGATGTTATTCAGAGGTTGGCAACATGTCAATTTGACAATATTTAACACTAGAAAATCTGTAAGAATAGATAACAAATTAGCATTTTTTTTTTACTGTCTTGGTATCAGATTTGTACAAAACGGGATCAAACATCTCAATAAAACAACGTACTGAAGCAGCCCGGTTATTCTGCCCTCCAGCGCTGAGCTCGAGGCAATCAGAGTGAAAACATCAATGGGACAAACTGAGGTGACTTATGCTACTGTTCACAAATCTATAAGTATGGGATTTCTTCCTCAATCTAACCACCCTCAAACTAATAATCCCATTCTCAGAGTCATTAAATCAATTTAGCAAAATAACAAACAAGCCCACTGCTGCAGCCGCCGTGGGTTTGAATCCGGCTTTCACATCACAAGTCGAATCTCAGCCCGACCGCACACTGCCGTGATCACAAGCGATCTCCCGACACGATACCCGCTTGTAGACTTTGAACTCTTTGATAAGCAACACAACATGGTTTCAGTTTGATAGCCATTCATGTAACTCCTTGCAATCTCTGCATATCAAGACGAGGTAATTACACGGATACCCCTGAACGGATCCGATAGGATGTCGTGTCCGTGCTCCGGCATACATCCTGCCAGCTGTTTTTCACCCAACTCCCTCCGTTCGTCTGCTTCCGCCTCTATAAACTAATAATCGTCACGTCGTGGATACGCGTGTTCACAAGGAAATGGTCCCCGCAAACAGGGGTCACGGTGCATCTCTGGCTAACAAAGCTGAACGGCATGCTGTTCATGCTGCTCACCATGCGCCATCTTCAATGTTCAAGGTCTGTTCAAAGGCTTGATAACTGAAGACAAATGAGTGCATTCAGTCGACCAGGGACACGCTCCGTAGGGAATAAATGTTGATGATACTTGCTAAGTGCGTCTATAGCTGTGTACAGACGAGGCCGCGCTGAAAGATCGAAAGGGCCTTGCGTCTGTTGGATAAGCGGAACTCGTTTGAGTGACGGGCCTCTTCATGCTGCTGGCGTTTGGGAAGATTCAGGTATCACGATGACATTCATTTGATTCATTTCAACATTTCAACGA
Source organism: Pungitius pungitius (assembly GCF_949316345.1). NCBI lineage: Eukaryota > Metazoa > Chordata > Actinopteri > Perciformes > Gasterosteidae > Pungitius > Pungitius pungitius. Next base: position 11,525,756 of record NC_084911.1, on the reverse strand, counting down.
GTGATTTTACAACTACAATATCTGTCTAAGGGACAAACGTTTGAGAATGATCCTTTTAACTAACACTTGAACATTTACAGAGGTGTTGATCAATGTTCAATGTTATTGTAGCTGAAATCAAATCTATATGGTATCAAACCAAATATCAAAAATGTAAGTTTGTAAATTGTACATCTTTCTTGCAGGATTAACTCAATTTCCAGGTATGCAAACATCAATCACAATTGTTTTGATTAATCAATTATCCATCAGACTATATTCTTTTTTGGGGAAGTAAATAAACTTCCACAACTGCCCTCACTCAGTAAACTCTAAACTGTCCAAAGCAACTTTTTACCGACTTGACACTTGGAAGGGAGGCGTGTAGATAAAGGGAAGCGAAGGCTGGAGGCTGAGGCACAGACAGACAGTTGACGGGCACTTCTTAAACCCCGGGGACTCGCTCGCGTTTGTCTACTTCAGCTTGTTGTTGAAGACATTGCTTTTAAATACCAAAGCCAGACTTAATGTGGCGTACTTCAATCATATCAGACACATCAAGCCCAATGTGAGCACATGATGAGCTTGCTCCCAAAAACACATCTAAGACATCATCGACTATTTCAGGGCAACAAGGGGGGATCCACAGGGATGTGACGTCAGGTCATTAATGTACTCACATATATTGTGCAAACCTTGTCTTTTGGTACACATCTGTCATCATGCCTTCATGTTGTAATGTGTGCCCACTCACACCAAGAAGTCAAAGTCAAAACTAAGCCTCCTGCAAATAATGTATGCCAGGAATAAGAAATGGACCTACGGGAATAGAAGGAAGTGGACAGATGTACACAGCTACAATTACTGGGCTGCACTAACTGGCACAGGGAAGAAAAACACAGTCTCCGCCTGGTGGTTTGTAGATCCAAGATGTCTTGTCAATCAAAGACTCCCTAATAATTAGACGCCGATATATAAGATAACTCGTAACCCTCCTTTTTACTAAGAGCTTTGACTAAAAACAGATACATTTAAGGCATTATTGTGCTGATGTGTAAAAATACCTGTAAAAACTCCCCTCTGTGGGATAGAGAGAGTATATCATTGAATTATCATCTTTTTTCTTGTTAATAATCGTTCCCGATAACAACAAAACATTTATTTTTTTCTTGCATCCTTACATCACTTGAGTCGTGTAAAAAACGCTATTTATATATTTTCCTTACATTTTTTTTATAAAATCGATAAAACTGGAAAAAAATAATAAAAGACACCATGAAATCAATTAAGTAAATAAATTCAGCTTGGACTGTTAGAGATGTCACGTGATGTGTTGCTCATCTTTGTTACGCTGTCATTAGATGATGATTGAATTGAATGCAAAAAAAAACGAAACACAAAAATTACCGCAAAAGAAATCTTTGAGGATTGAGGTTAAAGCAGATTGACTGTGTTTAAGGAATAAGATACCTTTGTTTTCTAACTCGTTACAGGCATCTTTCTTCACGTTGCCTAAAGCTTTCTCCTGCGTGTCAGCGGAGTGTTACTTGGCAACCGATCTGCTAAATGTCGCTGTGAAACATTGGCTGTCTTAAGGATGATTATTTGTTATCAATATTGTTTTTTTTGGCATATTTGCTGTGTGTTTATTTCATGAGCTCTTGCCATGTTTACACTGTTCCGAAGTTTGGGATTGAATTCCACAAAAGCCTAATTTGCTAGTCACATGTCCACGAGAATTAGTCTGTATCTTTTTAATTGTCTCTCATGCTTTTAGGATTTAGAAAGTCTATTTTGGGGTTGGGGGGGGGGGGGGGGTTAGGGGGGTTGAAGGGGCAAAAGGCTGCATAATGGTTCAACCACACAGAGCAACAGGTAAAAGGAGCTGGATGCAAGTAATCAAAATGTGAGCTGATTGACCCTGGAACAGGTTCCCCGGGTCAAGTGTTTCCCAAAGACACCACGCTGAAAAAACAAGCTGTAACATGAATAAGTTGTGCTGCTTATGCAAAGCTGTTCTTAAAACATTACAATAGAAGGTTAGTGTAGGTCTGGAACTATTGGATCTAGATGACAGAATATCAGCTGAAACTTCATTCTAACCTCCGAGCAAACTGCAGAGCCCAAAGAAAAAAAGCCTGCTTCAAATATTTAGAGCAGAATGTGGTTAAATAATCATCCATTGTCACTTTCTGGACAGGGAACCCGAATCAAATTCAATTTGGGGCATTTGGGGAAATGTTTCCAAAAGAATTCTCCCACCAGCAGAAACACTGAAGGGACGTCGACTTAAATTAACTTAAATTCTCCTCCTTTTGGGACCAAAACTATTTCAGTTATAAATAACACATTTGGTGTCTGATTTACTCTGAATTTAGATCTTTTTTAATGAAGTAGTTCTTGAAGCAGAGAAAAAATAAAAGTGACTCCTAATTGTTTTTAGTTGATTCAAATCAAAACCGTAGTATTCGATTGGCCCGTAAAGAGTGGGTGGGATCAGAACCTTAGAGCACACAAAGATTGAAAAAGAAAGAATAGAAAGATTATTGGATTTCAATATTTAAAACACAAATTAATATGACCAGTGGTGTGATCCAAAAGGCCTAAAAAATCATTTTTATATTCAGGTCAAATGTTGCTGCAACAAAGCAAATAAAAGAACACTGCGATGGTGAATTCCTCATCTAGAGCAAACACTGAGTCAGTCGGAAGTGAAGTTGTCCCAAGATGTTTGAGTAATTCCAAGCCAAGAACAGCGTGACCTTTGCACTGCCAATTAGCAAACAGTTCAGCCTCTAAAAGTAGTGATAGACCACTGAATGCCTGCCACTGCTGGCTCACCACACAGATCATCACAACATTTACCCAGCATGGATTCATCAGTTCCTGTGACTGTTCAATATGCATGCATTGTCTACAATATCATTTAGATACATGTGGTGGATAGCTACATTCCTTAAATACTGACATTTGAGGCCTCTTAACCTCCCGAGCATGAAGAGTACATAAATAGTATCCATCCCTGGATGAATGTCAAACTCTGAACATTTTCTTGGCATTGCCCACTGACCCAAAGAGAAGCCCCTCTCCCAAACCTTTCCCCGTAATATAACATTCAGCCTTTGGAGAGCGGGACTGTTAATGTGCCGGAATGAACATCGAATTCCTTTTAGGGGACTTTAAAACGCCCCAAAGTGCCACAAAGTCCTGTCATCTTCCACCGACTATCTGAATCCATTTCCTAGCATTACTCTCCCAGGGACTAAACGGCGAGTAAACCGAGCCCAGTGTGGGAAACACTTCAACAAGTTTCTTCATGCATAAGCGCCGGGGACTTTTGGCTAATGAGTTTAGTGAGGGTGTAAAACCTGTACCCTCCTCCAACCGAAAAAGGGCAAGACCCACCTACAGCATCTGTAGAGTCCGCCTGGAGCAGCAAGCGGCACCTTATGGTGTCGTTTACGCTGTTCACCAATTAAGAACGTCCCTCCAAAGACACACAGAGAGAGAGAGAGCCCGCAACTTTTTCTCCTACGCCTCATCCCTTCGTCGTTGAGAGAGTGGCAGATTGGCGCGGTTACTCCAAGCAGCAGGTTCTGTAAGTTGGCTTAGTTAATCCGTGGAAACGGTTAAGGAGGCATTTAATCAAGCACACGTTCCTCCTCAGCCAATAACCCCTCTTTGCTCTGACAGCCGGCCAAGAACAAACACATTATGGGTTGTATGCGAAATGATTTCCTTCCTTGGGAATATCAGAGGAACTTGTGCTCGGGGCTGACTGTGTGACGGAGTTGCCTTTCATTTACCCTCCACCCCGAGAGGTGATTATATATGAAATGATGTTTGATCACATGGAGGATTTCTTAAGATATTCCCACTGTGTTTGTATCACAAGCTCATTTTAGCTCAAATCTCCACGGCAACAAAAGGCAGCGGGTACCAGCTGGGTTTCAACCGGCTACTGTCACGAACAAACAGAGCCCAGAAGTAGCCGTGGAAAATAACTACGTGCGCAGTGTTCACTAATCTACGATCAGGCAGCTGGGACGCAGCTCTTCAGCAGCCGGGATGAATTTCATCAGCGCGACGGAGCGCGACAGAGAGGGGGAACTCAGAGACAAGTGGAGCAGCCGATAATCGCAGGGAAGTCTACGCCGCAGACGGACGTTGTTGTAAATATTAGCCAAAACTGCTGGCAGGATGAATAGCAGGCCCGGGACATGACTCAGGAAGATCTCAGGAACAGCACCAGGTCGCCCGGAGCATCACACGCCACAGCTACTTCGGAAATGTCTCCGGAAATACGAAAAAAAACAAAAGAAAACAGCAAACAAAACCGATGACCGCGAGCCATGGTGGCGAGGGGCTCATGTGGGGAATGGCCCTCAACTCAGTTAATTGGGTTGGACTGACATTTGCAGAGGGGGGATGTCATTGCATCCGTGTCACAGCTTCTAAAAACTCCCATTCGCACTCGGCAGAGCGGGCGTACGCTGCAGATGGCGGGCGATAGTCTTGCGGGGACGTCGAGGATCGGCTCGGGGGGGGGGGGGGGAATCAATACGCGCGATCAATCGGCCAAGGCATTTTTTTTATCCGCTGATGTTTGAAGGGATTGACTGTCATCTTCACACAAATGCCACACGGCCCATTAATCTACTTCAATGGATATTTAAGTGGTCTTGACTTATCTGATGCATCGTTCTGTAATTAGAAACCTTTTATCCAAGAAGAGAGGGAGTTAAATGTCTGCCTCAAATATTATAATCAAACAGACAGCCATTAAATACTACAATATAAAACACCTAATACGTACAAAACCTCCGTATGGCTTTCTTCGAGAGAAACAAAATGCGGGGACAGGTATCCTTTCATGACAAGTGGAAAACCAAAACAAATACAAAGACGATGGTGACTAAGAGGAAATGCTGGTGATGAAAAGCTATGAAAAAACAAAAAGTGGCATCATTGTCACGAACACCTAATTATTCCTTGATTCGCTGTTAAGTTCTGAAATGGGGCTATTTTCTCTTTTTCCCTGTGAGACGACATGTATTGTTGGTGTACAACTTCATTTCAAAAGGGGTAAACGGATCTTTAAATGATGACAAGAGTGACACCCAACAGCGTCATGTGAGCGTGTAGCCTGCAGCACAGCGTGCCCCCCCCCCTCGTTAATATAAGAGGTCAAAAGAAATGTGTGTGTACCGGTGCTTCTAATTCAATGCTACCATCTTGACAGAGACTGCAGTCACCAGTGAATTATGGTTATAAGGAACTAATTATCATGTTCTCGTGACCATGGAAGCAGCTAGTCGAGTTAAATCCAGGTAACGACTCCCTCGTGACTTCTGCTGATCTAAACTCCTCCAGAAGCAAACGCAAAGAGGGAGGCAACAGAGACGGAGACGCAGATAGCGACAGTCAGAGAGAGAGAGAGAGAGGCGGTGAAACAGTCTTAAATATGTAATGACATCATAAGTAGTCAGCAAATATAAGATGACCGTGCATTTTCAAGTGTGATTTACTCAGAGAGAAAAAAAGCAACATCATTGGGAAATGGTGATGAAGATCATGATTTCAGGAAACAGACATTGCTTTTGAGTGCCGAGTACCACAAAGTCCAATTATGATGAAGAGGAGTGAGACAACTTTAGAGCTGATCTCCAAAATAAGACAACCCACACGAAAATGATCCAGAGGAATAAATGATTCAATATATTACAGATTAGAGGAGAAATTTGTATTTTTGATTCGGGGGGCGAGTTTTCACTGTAACAGCTGCTGCTTGTAGCCAACGTGCGCTTACTCCACATTTTAGCAGATCCAAGATCAGTTTAAAAAAATGACGCTGGATTAACTTTTTTTTTTACACAATAGTCATCAACTGCTGATTTAGATACTGCCGGGAAAAAGGATTCTGATTACCCATATACAATTTATTGAACCAGATTTAAGGATGATCTTATGGTTACAAATTAATCAGATCAAAATGTTAAACAACAAATAAGACCCCTAGAATTGGACACAACATTTACACTTACCGTAATAACAAATATGCATGACTTTTTGAGAGTGTGTGTTTGTAGCTGCTTGACGTCTCAGGCTGTGTGATTACATAAAGTCTTCATGCCAGATGTAACCGCGTCGCTTGCTGCCCGGATCTATTAAAGCCAAGCTCAGAGGCTCAGTGTGTTTCCTCTAGCATGCAGTGTACCGGGGTATGTATAATACCTTCAGCACCAAGTGCTGCTCCTTCCACCCTGAACACACATCACCTCTACACAACTTCCCAAGTCTGAAAAGTTAACGTCGTGGAAGCTCGTTCCCACCACAACAGGAAGTACGCGCACTTTTACCAAATGCACATGAGACAAGTCCTTACCAACTTACTACCAAGATTTTGCCCTTCATTGAATCGTCGTAAAATCATATATTTGTACATTTTAAATATAAATGTACATGGAATATTGCTACAAAAACATCTTCAAACTTTAATTAGTTTTGTCAGTTAATTAGTTTCTTGCGGATTCAAGTTTCTACAGTGTAAAATAACCTTTTTACACTGCAGAAACTTTTTTCTTGAAAAGCTGCATGGCTTTCTCTAAAAGCACCAAAAACCCCTCCTCTTATTTCTTCAACGTCATCATGTGAGCCCGAACCTGCCGTTCATCCTTTACTCCATGGCTCCTCCTGCCCTGCTCCTCCCCCAGGCCCGTCCCATCAGCGGGTGGAGAGGACCCTCTTGAGCGATGACGGATGGTCCGCCCCGTCTCCGGGAACCGGGCCCCCGCCAAACCGCCGCTCGGTCCACTGTGTGGAATGAAGCCGCGGTGCACCTGACTGAGCGGGGAGCGGCGTGGACGCACCCTGGCAGGTGCGATTCGGGGGTTCCATGGTTAATAAATAAATGTGATGATATGTCCTCGCGTTCCAAGAGGAAGAGGGGCGAGGTAAGGAGAGAGGGCAAGGGTGGAGTGGGGGGGGGGGGGGGGACACACAGTGATGCAAGCGTTTATCCCTTCGTAAACACAGAGTTTCACTCAGCTCACACATGCGGCGTCGCCTCACTGGACGGCCGGGGCGCACTGATGGAGATAAATCAATGTGACATCACAGCTCAACACTCTCCTTCCGTTGTTCTCGTCCCGCGTCCTCTCAAGGGCACCTCGCCACTGTGAGAGGTCGCCATTGTTCTCCTCCTCTTGTTGCCTCGTCACGGATTATCAGTGCAACACCTCTAATAAGATCCATCGGCCCAGCGCTTTCCCGCGCTGTCACAACCACTTCATTTAGACAGAGAGTCAAATAAAAACAAAAAATAACAAGATGGATGTGCCTCGGTGTGAATAACGTGCTCAAGAGCCCCTCAACAGCCGAAGACGGAGGGGGCAGGACCTTTGGGTTAGTGGGGTTTTTGGAGCCTTTTAGCCGACTCCATCTTCATTTAGCAAACGTTCTCTTAAAAGGAAGCCAGAGTTAACTCTGGCGGCAGTTTTTACTATTTTGCAACAAGAGCTTTACTTCTATAGGCAATTACAGTCAACATCAATTATCAGAAGCACAAAACCGATGGAACAATTTGAAGCTGCACAGGGGGGGGGGGGGGGGCGGTAAGTGAGACGTGTTGGAGGTGTTTCTGAGGAATATGCTTTGATTCTAATTGTGTAAAACGTCAGCCCTCGACAACATAATGACTCGCTATCCCCTTTAGATGAAGTAAATAAAAGCTCCTCACGGTGTGACCCTGTCTCCCAGATCTTACAGCATACATGAATACACCAGGCTACGTGTGTTTTGCCACGACACAAAACCCTTAAATGACCCATACTTCGTTCCAACATGATGAAGGCCTCCGGGTATGTCTGCATTCCTTCATCCAGAGTCGTGGGAAAGCGACCTAATGAGAAGCACAGCAGGCCGGTGGACGATAACGACAAACAACGTGTCTTTCCTCCATCGATGCAAGGACAGGAGACGTTTCTCAGCACGGAGCTCAAAGACCCCCCGTAAAAGCAGACGTGCCAGGATGGGTCAGTGTCACCATTTCTCTGACAATTTTTAACATTGAGTTTTCCACTTCAAGCTATCGGCATGCGACAAATAAGATCAAAGAAATCATCCCACTGCTAATCTGTGTCAGCGTCAGTGTGAACACATCAGTACACGCTGATGTACATGCAGTGGCAGCTATCAAGAAATGTCAAAATATCTGCACCAATCCATCTTTCCAAAGCTTGCAATGTCCTTTAAAAGTCCTCCACAATGTGGACTCAATCATGGTGAAAACAAATCAAACCGGTACCACCACAGGTGACAAGAAGTCCAGGGATAAATCTCTCTCTTTCTGCTTCACAAGGCTCCACTTCAATGTATGCATTCACATGAAAAGGCTGTGCTCAAGTGCAAATAAACAATACGCTTGTGGAATAATAGAGCATAAATAGAGCCCGTCTGCTATGATGGGACTTGAGGTGAAAAGCGCGTCCCCCACAAGGCCCCGTGACATGGACAACAGCTGAAGGGCTGTCCCCAATAATCACGTCTTCCCGCGAAAGGTCCAGGCTAGGGAACTGAAGAACACAAAGGGAAACAGCCTAAAAATAATTACCAGGCCTGTGGAGATTCCCACACTAAACACAGAGGAGACAAATGGACGTCATCGAGGCCTCGGATGAAGCACAGATGCGATTTGAGAGGAATGCAAATACAACACGTATCCAGCTCTGCTTTGGTTTTTACTGTGTTATCTCACTCTTTGTCTGTTCTCCAATCAGGCGGCGGCCTCTTCCTCATTACACACATTGTTCTCAAGCCTCTCAAGTGTTTTGGAAAACTGGTCCAACAACCATTGCATATGTAGCCTCCTTTGTGCCCTTCTCCACTTCCATTTCTTTCTCTCTCACACACACACACACACCCACACACACACACACACACACAATGAATATCCCCCCTGTAACCTCCCCTGCTGAGTTTGCCCGTGGACACTTATCATCGATGCACGCAACATCTATTCCTGCATCCCCATCGATCCCCGTTATTGAAACAAGCCTCATTTGCAGTCTCCTTCTTGACATGTCCTATCTCTTTTTTTTTCTTCAAATCTGTAAAGCTGTGCAGATTTTGCCAGTTTGCTGTTCTCCCCTAATCCTCCGCCAGACTTTCCTCCTTCACAAACACACAAGGAGTTTAGAGAAAATGCAGTCATACGTCAGATGGCAACAAAGACCTTTCAGCTTGTGATGAGCTTTTGTATTTTAGATTGAAGAAAAGAAAAAAAGATCACCGATGTGATCTGTAACAAAAACAGAAAGGTATCCTGATATTGAACAATCGTGTGGAAAAGCCAAGCCTATTAAATTCTATATTGTGTAAAAATTATAATTGTTAGTTAAACAGTTCAATGATGACTACTGTGAAATAAATTTGTTAGTCAGAAAGAACATCTGACAAAAATGTTAGCATTTTAATGGAATTACGAAACTCTCAATATAATATCAATATTCTGTATCACAAGGTACCCACATGCAAAAATTGTAAAGCTATCAGTGTCAGAGGGAAGGAAATGACAGAATCTATGAAAGCGTATCTCACATCGTTCAACTGATGCTAACTACAGCGTGTGAAGTAAATGTTACTAAGTCTTAATCAATGATGGATTAAATGGAGCTCCGCTGTGAGGACAGAGTCCTTTCCAGTTCATTTATCGTCACCAAATGTGATAATAGATCAAAGTATTGATTCTAATTCATTTATACTTCTTATGTAAACGTATTTATCAAAGCAGCAGACACAGAGCAAAATGACCGTGCATTTGGTTTGATGTAGTGGGCCGGTCCACCCGCCAAATGAAAATCCAATTTTCAACGTGCTTTGGACAGTTTTTCAGTCTGGGCAGACCGTGAGGGAAATATCTGGCTCTCCTGCTGCTAATGTTATGTTTCTCCACGTCGAGCTGCTAAACAGGGAGCTTGAGTTGTGGGGAACTGCAGAGTCACATCTGGATGTGGGTTCAGCTCTACAAGCAAACCCTTTTCATAGAAAGGTATTAACTGAATCCATAATACTAATCACAGCTTCTTTAAAGACGTGGTTCAAGTATGATGAGACATATTTGACGATTGTGTGAAAGGAGAGCAGAGACACAAAATAATACATTCAAAAAGGTAGAAGATCTCCAAAACTCCAGCACCCTGGATTCCCTAAAATAAGAAGCAAGCTGACACACTTTGTCTAACATCCCTAAGTCCTTTTGCCAAGTCGACCAAGATACTTCCTCCGAGGATAAAAGAGGGGCTTTTTCCTCCTACTTTTTCCAACTCAGTTTAGATCCCTTAACCATAACCTCTCCTCTTCCTCCTTTCCCTCACTCAAATCCCAGAAATGCATATTTAGCCAGAGGAAACAAAAGGGAAGTAGACGAGAGACGAAGAGAGCGAGCGTAACGGTTTCTGGGAAAAAAGAGACTGAGTGGGTCCTGCATTTCAGGCCCTCCAGAGATCAATTGTACAAACTTCTCCATGAGTGCTCTCCCTCGCTCCTGTACACTCTGAAATCAATGCCCAGGCATGTGTGTGTGCGCGTGTGTGTGTGTGTGTGTGCGTTATTCGGACAGAAAAGAGAGCAGGGCAGGAAACTGCAAGGGTGGAAGAGAGAGAGAGAGAGAGAGAGAGACATCGAGTGAAAGGAAAACGTGAAGCAGCGGTAAACGTTACGTCTCAGATCAGATATCCCTAAATGTCAGCGTGCTCTCGATGGTGTCGTTGGAATATAAAAGCATCTCGGCATCGGGGACGGCTCCCGTTGCATCCGGCGCTGCGTTTCACACTGTGTATTGTTTTAATATTCCCAGAGGTACACAGGGCCAAAAACAGGTCACATGTCTGGTCTGTCGATGTGTAAGTCATTTTGTCTTTACAATGAACTTCTATCTGCATGTTTTCTCTTGTTTTTTTGCTCAGAGAAGTATGAGAGATGCATGAATGCTCCACTTTTCTTTGTGATTTTTCTTTTTAACCAACTTTTCCAGTGAAGAAAGGAGACGATAGAGCAGGCTGTCTCCTTTATTAAGGCCCCTCACACTGGGTCTTAGTGGGAGACTTTGGCTTCATGCCTCCCTGCCACGGTTTGAGTAAATCGGCTTTCTGTGGCCATGACAGTCATTAGCCTTGCCCCTGGCAGTAATCCTCTAGTTTCTGTCTCTAATGGAAGCAAAGAGGGCCAGTAGCATTCACTCCGTTGCCGCTTCGGCTGCTGGGCCCCACAGGGAGCACCGACGCACCTCCACAGGCTCCTCTCCCACTTGACTTAAGTCGTTGTTAGCACAAGCTCTGGACAAAGGTGCTGGTGGGCAGGGGGGGTTAAAAGATCCGTGCCTGGGTAGACATTTTGTACTTTTTACCGGCACTACAGCTTATAGAGTGGCTACTTTGTACTTGATGTATTAAAAGGAACGGTTTTGAGATGGCTTTGTATGAAGGAGGTATCAATAGTCAGTGTGTTTTCTACTGCATATGGCGGTCAGAAGGCACCAGTGTAGAGAAGCAGACATGAGTCCCCGATCTGGTAGCAAAGTACTTATATAAAAGGCAATCCATTTTAAATAGTGAAGCACCAGTCTTCACGTTTCAGATGTATATGAGTTCCACCAAAGGAGATTCCCCCTCAAACATATTCAAATAGTTTTCATTAAAAACTCAAAAGTCAAAGTCTGAACAATGAACATTTTTTCAGTGTGGATTTTCTCTTCATTAACAAGCCCCTTAAGATGTATCTAATATCTTATGACCCTTTGGGGGGGGGGGGGGGCTGACCTTAACTCTACCTCAACCAGCAGTGAAATGAAGCTTACACATCTGTGCATCAGTCTTAAAATAGTAATAAATAAAAATAGTGTGATAATAATTTTACTTGCAGGACTATTATCTTTAATTAATTGAGTATTTTCAATCTATACTCTTTCCACTGCGGCCTGTTATGAGGCATTCATTAAATACGCAGCGTGTCTCAGGATTACCTGATGAATAGAAATCGTTCACGCTGACAGAATTTTGTAAAAAACAGCACAAACTAAATGTTTATCACCACAAGGTGAAGAATGTAAATTAGACCCAAATCTAAAATCATCTAAAATCAAGAAATGGTTTGACCTTATTTTGGGACGTGGGAAATGATGACGATATCTCAAAACAGGCGAACTGTTGCACGCGAGCTACGTTGTCAGTGTCGGACACTGATTTAATCTAACCGGCATATCCGTGGGAGCTCGGACCTAAGGCCATCCACTGATGGTGTTGATTTAAATTGTAGCACACGGCGTTTCTTGTCTGCAGTGTCCGAGCGAGTACACCAGCTGCCCCGTGAAACCTGCGGCGCACTTTGTGACAAACGCACAAGATGGGTGCAAGAAGTGTGTCCACAGCCATGTGATCAGGCCATCACTTCGATCGGCTGTGTGATAGCTGGGCTACTTCTAAGGCCATGAAAGATTTTCTACTCTCAGCTTCAGTAATGGGATCCACACATAACTGGGAAATAAATGTGCTTAAAGCAAAGTACTTGTAAGAAATCAAAGATAAGGCATAATGCTTCATAAGAATAATGGTAACACGTTATGTAACGTGTTTCATTTTTAAGTTATAGATACCAAACGATCAGATCGTGATAACAAAGATCCAACAGTCAGTCAGACTTTGAGAGCATCTGTCTGGATTTGAAAAAGAAGAAGCGAGGCATCTTTGGAAGAAGGATTTGCAAGACTGACAGACGGAAATGGACAAAATGAGGCGCAAAAGAGGAAACAAATAAATCAGAAAGAGAAGGGGAGAAGACCCGTGAGGAGAAGGAGACCATCCAGGATGCTGCGGAAAGTGGACACCAGTAAAGCGACCTTCCTTCATCTCCATCCTACCTCATCCACTTACCTTCCACCAGTTGCAGATTTTATATTTCCAGATTAGAATATCTTTCTCCAATATTTTAAATCTTAATCCTCAGTTTCAAATACAGCATTTTTTAAGTAAGTGTTTTTTCCCAACTTTATTGCATATAGCACAACAAAGAAATCTAGCACTAAACAGCATCTAAGAATTGTATTTTTTATCATCTCATCCATTTCCTTCTTTGGCAGTGCTTTGGAAATGAAGAAAAGGAGCTCATTGGCACTATAACTGAAAGGCATCTGCAGCATATCTGGTAGGCGTAGGATTACAATGATGCATATATAATGAGGCATGAGATTGTCACCTTGGTTTGAGATTATGCATGAACATGCATTCTGTGTTTGTGTTTGAGTTTATCCTTTAATCTTGACCCTACCTGCGGCAGATTTAGGATATTTATTAACAAAACACGTTTGTGGCTTGACAACTGCGCCTGACATTTGCCCCTGAGACATGCTCCTGTTTTATCCCCAATTTGATGAGCGATTAGACAAAGCCTTGACTGTCAAGATGCTCGTCGTGCCCTCCAAGATCCAAAAGGGGGGAATTAACCTTTGTTTTGAACGGACTCTCTGTTTGAGGAGATAAACAGATTGTGCCCAATGCAAAGAGTCTGTTGTCCATTCATTAATTCATTTATTTGCTCATTGAATTCTTTGGCTATCGCTTTGTGTCTCTTGGCTCATTTCATTCTCTAAATTAATTGTTTTTTCTGGGGGGGGGGGGGGGGGGGTTTGTGTTTGTTTCACTGTTAATTTGTTCATCTGTTTGTCAGTCACGAATCAAATTTGAATGAAAGTGGAAGAAAACGACCCATGATCCAAGTGTCCCGGTCATAGAAGCCCAAACGTCCCATTAAAGATGGAACGAAACAAAGAAATGTGTTATTTATGTGTCTTTTGTTGACAATGATACGTCTGCTCTGGAAATCATATTTCTCACCGTATTAAAAGTCAGCTCTTTCTGGCCTGTGATACCCTCACTTCTTCCTTTGTTGTTCAGTCTCCTATCTGAATTAGGTTCCTGGAGAGGGGGTCACATGCATTCTCTATTACTCGCCTCCCTTTATTGCTCTGCTCTTTTATATTTTCTTACGTAAGCAATAGGTCTTCATCTTGTATCAGAGCAGACATTATTGCACAGTGGACACACGGAGCACCAGACAAACAGCTCATGTGAACACACGCCCCGACTCGCTGAAGGCAGTGAGGAGAGGAGCTGCTGCAGTGCAAGTGGAAAGGACAAAGTGTGGCTGTACCAGGCAGACGAGATGAAAGTGGGAGTCTGGGATAAAAGAACCAGCTTATTACAGAAGCCGCAGGAGCTCACCTCTCGCCCTGTTGGCTTTAGCGGCCCGATACCAAACCCACTGCTGACTACTCATAATCAATCCCATCCCAGCCCGGGCCCACGGTTAATCAATCAATTAAAAAGCCACACAAATCCACAGTGGTGTAATCAATCAATTCAGCCTCTGTGGAGGGCCGTTATTGAGAGCGAGGCGTCAGATCTATAGGCGTCGGTCCCAGGACGCCTGTGGCCTCGGTCGCATGGCTGTGCACGGAGGGAAAAAGAGAGGTGAGCCTAAATGCCTTTGTGTGCTCCACTACAGGGCGGAGACGAGGCTCTCATCACTCCCATGATGCACCGCCAGTGCCTGAATATTCATGCTGAGGAATCGGGTACCATCGAGGCGCTCAGTTATTCATTATGCTTCTGCAAAAAGAAACACACCATTGTCCCACTGCGATGGAATATTAATAGTTCCCATTAATAAAATATCCCCCCTCCCCATCTCGAGTCTTTTCTGCAACTTTCTTGGCCAGTGCACGTATCAAGGCCTGAGACATTTGGGATAGGACCATGAAAGTAAGCCAGACAATAATCGTTTGGCATATTTGTGAACCAATTTCTTTATTTGAGAAAAAAAAAAAAAAACGTACAGCCTTACCATCTGGTCCAAAGTGAAAGAAAGTGTTGTGTTCCTCATTTGGCCAAAGCCTTCTTTGAGAAAATAGAAAAATAGTGTGGGAGGGGATGGCAGGAACAGCTCTATAGCTGTATACTCAGAGGGGATGAATGTTTAATTTAGAGCAGCCTGAAAGTATGCTGACATTTCGCCATTGTTAGGAAAAAGCTGAATACATGAGACACTGTCTGCTGGAGAAATGGAAAAGTGCATCAAGGCTGTTAAAAATTAAACCGCCCTTTCCCACGCAGACATGCAGATATGAAGGCTCAGGACACAGTAGGCTGCCTACCATGCTCGTCACTTTAAGTCCCCTCTATTCAGCCAGTGGATGTTGTTGTAATATCATAATCTTCATGTGACTCCACATCGGTAACAAGACGTTAAAGCAATCCGAGCCCCCCTGCCTTTGCTTTTTTTCCCCCTCTCCACTGACCACTAATTCTACCTCTCCTCTGCTCTCTTAACTTTACTGACCTTTTGACGTTAAGTCACCCACGAATTCACGCGGGGCCGCACACCCGGCGAGACAAGACTTCCACCGTTTAGCGGCCCAGTGACTACAGCGGGGAACAAACAAGCCCACAAAGGCCGGCGTGCCACAGTGCAGCCCGGACCGTCAGCTCCCTGACAACACCCAGGAGGCCGGCGGTGCCAGAGCGGGCCGCCTGCGGCAAAGTGGCGACACGGAGCGAGGAGGGTGTGAGAAAAGAGAGAGAAGGAGCCGCCGCAGAGAAGGTCAAGTACCTGCCACTCCTGTCAAACACTTCTTATAACAGCTGGGCTGTGTCCAGCCGAGTGGCGTGCTGCTTTCGGGGGCCTTTTATCTCGCAGAGGTGATGGGTGACGAGGGCTCCTCTTCCTCACATTTAAAGGCTGTCACAATACGTCCCGCAGGCCCCGGCAACTTCGGGACACCGCCGGGGCGGCTCGGACCTCTGGGGAGGAGTGTGCGTCTGCTGCTGCTGTGACCCGGGAAAGGGCAGAGCGGATACTCAATAAGGGACAGCCCCTCCCGCGCGTCACCCTCAAGTGTTTGAGCAGCCGTCGCCTTGCACGGTTTAAAAGACAGAACATTTTGCAGTTTTTGATGATGTTTTCAAACCCTGCATTTGAGCTCAACTGTGTGTGTGTGTGTGTGTGTGTGTGTGTGTGTGTGTGTGTGTGTGTGTGTGTGTGTGTGTGTGTGTGTGTGTGTGTGTGTGTGTGTGTGTGTGTGTGTGTGAGCAGAACTATCTTCGGGCTTGCAGGCCGTACCTCGAGGGCGGGAGGAGCAGGAGGAGCAGGAGGAGCAGCTGGACCGACGGTGTGACCGGTTCAGCGCGGAATCACAGCCCTGGATGGGAAACAGAGAGGCAGGAGGCACCAGAGTTGGAGGAAGCTTCTGGCAGTGGGAGAAACCGTCAGACAAAGACACCAGAAAAAGATGAACTCCAGCCTGACCACTGGAGCTGCAGACCAGCAGACTGTGACTGACAGACTCTGGAGCCGCAGATGGCGATGCGGTCACTGCGCCACGCCGAGCCAACTGGCTCACGGAGACAGGAGCTTTTTTTTTCCCCGACCCCGAGGGGACCCACTGAAGAACTCCCTGCCATGCCTACATCTGAATCCGGCTCAGGGCGAGAGCGGAGAGGGAATCAGGGACAGGTTTTGGGTTTTGGTGTGTTGTGTTTTTGCCACATGTCAGCCAACTGAGTTTCAGGGATAGTTCTCAGAGGTAGCTCCAAATAGACTCATCTTTAACCCCCCCCCCCCCCCCCCCCCCCATCCCCAAGACAGAGTGTCAGAGGACATATGGTTGAGCCAGAAGCACCTGGCAGCCCCTTCAAACCGGCGAGCTGATTGAAACTGCATCAACAGGGGCTGGGAGCGAGAAGAAGGCCCGCAGATATCTCCAAAGAATGGTCCGGAATTCAGCGGCTCCCTGCCACTGAGATCACAGGGAGGAGAAGAAGGGTGATGGTGGCAGGAAAAAGGGCTAAATGGTGGGGGACCAACGGCGAGCTCAAAGAACCAGGAGTCGGAACCCATTGCACAAATAGCGTGTTTATTATTTATGGTTATTGATTTATAGTCCGTCACACACGTCGGAAACGTTGAAACGCTGCGACCAACATCAAGCGCCGTTTGATAACAATCCAGACAAATATTACTCAGGGGAGAAGGCGAGGAAAGACTGAGAAGACGTTAATGCCGCCCAATTAATTGAAACATCGATCCCTGTATGAAACAGAGGCGGCAAAAAACGCTGGATTCCGTAGTCACGCGGCTTGGGATTCTGCCCCTCGGTTTACAGTCACAAATACAGATGTTGCAATTTATGTACGTTTCATTGGGTTTAGAAAGCGCGATTCTGCTTTTCCTGCAGCTCAGTCTGTCAGATCAATGGGACTTTGCTTCATTACTTATTTCAGTAAATGGGCACTCCATTTTAATCTGGATAATAAGATGGATGTCGACTAAATTGACTTTGTTCAAAGAGTTTCCGCCATCATGTTTCAATTTAGCCACTTTTTCAATACTCTAAACAGGGAGAGGTGTCAATACAAAAAAGCCACAATGCATACACGTTCAAAGACCGCAACGCCGCTGGCTCCAAGAAAGAGTCATTGCTCCTGCAGTGGTTAAAATGAAGAAAATTGATTATCAATATACACGCCCATAAGTCTGCGTTCTGTTTACCTCTTTCTGCCATGCATCATCAGCATCCTACCCTGCTGTTTAAAATAGATCACTGTGTGTACCTGTCGCCAATGATGGATTGTCATGAACCGGATCCATACTCTCAGCAACCATTTGGCCGATGAGCCGGCAGTGACAGGGAGAACAGACCGACACACAAAGGAGGCGGTTTGAGGGAGCGCTCCTCCGCTTTCTGGAGGCTGGAGGACGCGGACAAAGCATGACGATGCTGCTGTGTAGCCTCCATCTTTGTTGGCTTTATTGTGCCATCAACACCAGGATTTTATAGAAACAACACAGGTCGTTTTAATTGAATACATAGTAGAATATCTAGCCGTCCCTGACGTCAATTAACTATGGCAATCTTTTGCATTGAGAAAAGAATTTGCTAAATATGCACAAGAAAGCGTAAATGACTCGCCTCCAAATATTGGCTCTTATAGGAACTCCCTTCCATCTTGTCTTCACTCAGGGGGGGAGGGGGGGGGTTGTGGGAAAAAAGAAGCCCTCACATCAACTCTTCATGAGCACTAAAAATGAAGAGGTCCCTTACTTTGAAGCCAAACAGCAGTCTTAATAGGCAGACATTGGCTATCGCCCCTGCCTGCTCGGCTGCATTTGTCGCTGTGATTTGGAAATACTGTCACAAGAGCTGCGGAAGTCTTGAGACTGAAACTTTTTAAAAAGGAACACCCCCAATTGCTAAATTCTGTCCCTCATCCCGTTTCTACAAAACGCTTCACTTGTCAGCGCAGACTCCCGAGCCCCTTTAATAAACGCTGCGACCGGAAAAAAAAAAGGTCTGGGTTTGAGTGGCAGAGTGTGACTGCTTAAAACCATTTGGATTCTGGTGTAATCCCACGTAAGGCGCCGGCACCACCCGACTTTAAAGTCGCCCCGTCGCTCCACATCCAAGTGAAGAGAGAGGCTGAGGATGGCGAGGAGAGGCTCTCGTGTAAGGAAGTGTACATGCTGGATGTTTTATTGTTGCCTCTATCTGATACACGTGGAGTGGAGGGACCGGTGTGTTTTGGTAATGCCTTAGATCTGACATTAGAGTGAAATGTGGGTTACCTCCATTGTGGGGCGAGGGGGGGGGGGTGTGTAGTCCCACCAATGAAACTTTGATGGCTGTCAGTCAGCAGTTGCAGCCTGCGTCAAGTGAACAGGTTGCTTAGGAACCGATCGAGGAGAGAGCACCATTATTACGTGTTAGTCGGCCCGGCGATGTCGTTACACAGCAGCAAAATTCTGCAATATGAGTCTTTGCTTTAAGAGCAGGGCAGAAACTCGAGGACTGGAGAACCTTTAGCCGATCAGGTCACGGGGCAGCGGATTGAATCCATTGAAGTTGTTTTTCATGTAAAAGGGCGGAGGGAGGGAGGGGGGGGGGGGGTGGAGGGGGAGGTGCAACTTCCCCAAACTTAGTTTTTTGCTTCTCCTTTCCCTTTTGTTTTTCTCCGCAGACAGCTGTCTGAGACAAGATGCTGCTTCCACTGGAGACCTCACTCAATCCGCTAACACGCTCGCCGGCTCCTGGTTGCCATGGAAATGCCCAGAAATGGGGCAGAAAACAGTTCAATGAGGGAGCAGGGACTTGGGAGAGTCTACGGGGAGGTAGAAAGTTTCTAGGGCCCGTCCTGTCAAACCATCGAGCTCTTTTGATGCGTGAAAAGAAAGAGCGAGAAAAAAGGTTTAGAAAAAATGAAAAGGAGGAGGAGTACTACATGGACAAAAAATGATATACATCGATAAAAAAAAGGAAAGATCCATCTATGATGGAAATACTGTAACCACCGGATGCAATTTTAAGTGTGGGGGGAAAAAAAAGAATTGTAACTCCTGATGAAATATGATTAGGGCAGTCAATATCTTGCAGCGAGTGAAATGACTCACTGAAATATAGGAGAAATCAGCACGATAACCTGTCTCCGAAGCATGAATTAACTGTCCATTATTAAGGTGTTAATAATTTCAAGTACAGAGCTGATGATAAGTTACTATGCAGAGTCAGGGAAAATGAGCCTGGCTGGCACCAAAGTCCTGTCTATCAAACCCATAAATCAAAATGTAATCATGAAAAAAGAAAAAAAACACAGAAAAGGCTACATTTTCTGAAGAAAACTTGGTGTAGCTCAACCCTGGTGCTTCAATCAATTTCAGAGTATGTTACATATCAAACAGCAATAGTGAAAAGGGTATTTTGGATTAAACTTGTTACTGAGGGCTTGAGCAATAAACAGGGGAATTCTGTAAATTCTAAAGGAAGTTATCAGTGCAAAAGGTAACAAATAAAAACTTCTCCATTTCCCCCTTATGGACTCACAGACTCCATGAGGGTTTAGTTCTGTTACTGCCGTCAAATAGTCAAGTGTTTGAGGGCTCTCTGGCAGACATTTTGAGCCCTTTATGAACCCTTTCCTTAAGCCAGCATTTCTGATTTAAGTAAAGGCCCAAGAGAATTACCCACAAGTCATTGCAATGTGACGTTACACACTGTATAAACAGTGAGGTCGGCACATGTGTGTTCAGACTGTCATACTAAAATAGAAACATTAAGCCCAGGATTAAAGATTGAACAAAAAAAAAAACATATAAAGTCTGATGGTATTCACTAATGTATTGATTAAATATTTAGTTGTGTCATTAAAGCTGTACTGAAACTGAAAAACATTTGAACAAATATTTAAAATGACCTCATCTTACAGGGACAGAACCAGGAAGACGTTCAAATCAGGGAGTAAAACAAATGAAATAAATAATGTGTATGTAAATTGCACATCATATTTTTTGACGTTATCATGGTGACTTGACATATTCCAGCAAAGTAATGCCCCATTTGTATTCACACCGTTTTAAGACC
This sequence comes from Pungitius pungitius, assembly GCF_949316345.1. NCBI lineage: Eukaryota > Metazoa > Chordata > Actinopteri > Perciformes > Gasterosteidae > Pungitius > Pungitius pungitius. Next base: position 11,505,316 of record NC_084911.1, on the reverse strand, counting down.
TTACATACTCTCCCAATCAACCACTTAGCAGGTGATGTCAATCCGTCCCTGAGGGCTCAGGGTGTGGGGTTTAGGGGAGACTTCAGGATTGGGCCCAACCGTCTTTAAGAAAACTACTTAACACAAGACAAATGTTCCCCTCAGCCCTGAATGTACGAAAGAAGAGTATGAAATATGCAAACAAACAGATATGGATGAATAAATAAATACTTTAGTTTGAAGCGCTCTGACACATCCGTAGGGACCGGCTGGCAACAACCCCACCTCACTTTTTTGCAGAGGGTTTTTGAAGTAGAAGTGTCAGGAGAGGCTCCTCGGGAAAACACCTGTCTGAAATCAAATCCCCTTCCTTTTGCCCGCCTCCCGGAGACGGAGGAGCATAGACACGGGACTTCATTGTGTGCTTCAAACACGCAGCGACGTGGCACGTCCGATGAACCGAGATGCCGACTTGTTGTACGACCTGTACGCGTTTTCACTTGAATTGCACTTTGTTTATTGCCGTTAACGATCATATCAACATCCAGTGCCTCGTCCTCTGATGTATTCCTCCTTACAGCAAGCACTGGCTACGGTAGCTGTGGCAGCAGCTCGGAGCAGCCGTTGTTTTCCCTCCATCCCTCTAATTGTTAAGCCTCCACCGCCGTGGCGCAGACGTGACGGCCCCCGGTTAGCAGAGGGCTAAGCTCCAAGAGCCTCGAATGACAGCGTGTCACCTCAAAGGGCTTTACAGGCCCTTGAATGTGCAAATTCAAATTACAGTGATATAAAAGATTAGGATGAAAATCACCTACTCAACGTGATGCCACCCATTGGTTTTGGAATCTTGAGTTTGTCGTGTCCAAGAAGCGCTGCTAATCAGGTCGTCTAGTGTCTATGTTGTTGAGTGATTTCCTGTTTTATTTTGAAAATGATCCTTCCTCTCGTTTCAGGTAAGTTGCTGTTTCCCACTGTGTGCCGGTCCGGTTGTTTGTCCTGCCCCTGATTGTTTCTCCCTGTGCCCTTACCCTGTGTGTGTATATTGTCTGCGTCTCCCTTCGTCCTGTCCCAGTTCGTCTTGTCCCATGTTAACGAGAACCCGTGCTTACCCATCTCCGACAAGTCTTGCCACGTTTTTCGCTTTCTGTTCATTCCTTTTTCAGCCTAGATCCTTTTTTTTGTTCCTAGGTTTAGTATAAGTTTTTCTCTGCTGGGAGTGATTTTAATTTGTTTCCTTTGTAAATAAACTTTGACTTTGAACCTCGTCTCGGGAGTCATGCATTTGGGTCTAGGGCCATTGTCCGGTGTGACAGATTTCTGCAATTTCTGCAATCTAATTGACTGCAGATTGTTCATTCAACTGCTAAGTCATTCCACTCAAACGTTGTTCTAGATTAATTCAGGTGGCGACCGTGGTGAAGATCATATCTGCTAAGCATCAGCATGTGAGCGTTGTGATTTTAATCATTTTAGCATACAAACTTTGATTCACTTTATTGTCCAACCTCTGGCAATGATTAAGATGAGAAAGGGTCAAAGAGGATGAAGGGGGATGCTGGATGGTATGAGAAGACTGAGTGCATTTATAGCCATGAGACAAAGTAGAAACTGGGTGTCTCCCTCTGTGACACCAAAGATCCCTCAATCGTGTCCGTATTCATCCCTGCTTCCTCCGCCCGGGCCACCAGACGCCTCGACTGACATCACAGTCGGTTGTCTGCGATCCCACCTCTGTGCTCTCGGTCTTCGATCTCAGCAGTGAGACTTGTTCAGGGCTCCTCTGCTAACTCTGTCCGCGGGACAAACGCAGGCAAGAAGAGATTGGCACAACGAACGGCCACGAGGCTGCCTGTGACACAAAGCCCCTGAATTTGTCAGTGTGTCACAAACACTTTACACCTAAAGCCTCGAGGGCGTCTCCAACACCAAAACTGCTCATGCAACCTCAAAGACCGCGTCACTCCAAATTACTCCTCAGCGGCACACAAACCTTCCGCGCTTCAGTTCACTTCAGTTTTAAAACAAGTGCTATTTTCCTACCTTCATTCCACATTTTGTGAGCATAGCGACTGACAATAGCTTAACATGGGCAGACCATGGCGGTGTTTAACTGGTTATCACCTCGGGTTTAGGAAGCAGCAGAAACCATCCAGCTGTCAACGGGTAAGCTCAGGTGTATCGTTACGCATAGCAAAAGAAAAAGCACGTTTTCTGGAAAGCAAAGGAAGCCCATGGGGCCTGGGAGGAGAAACCGGCTACCGGGGAAGCTCAAAGAGGTGGAGAAAAGACATTTTAAGAGCAGGCGCTTCACGAGCAGACAAATCTGAAGTCAAAAAAAGCAATGAGTCATTGTCTCAAAGACTTCACTCTTGAATAAAGATGGAAACGGTGATGAGTGATGAGCTCTGAGGGAGAGAGAGAGAAAGTGTGAAGAAAGAACGGGGACGAGAAGAAACGGCACAGACACAGATGAAAGAGAAGATGTCACGCTGACTTGTCTCGGGACCATGTAACAAGCGTGCAGATCCCCCAGGGTCCAGGCTCCATGTGAGAAGATGATGGAGTACACAACATTGGCCTCTGAGGAGGAGCCATGCTCCGAGGGCAACAACACCAGCGAGGAAGCCAAATTCCAACAGGGAGGAGGCCCGTGGACTCCCAAACAAAACTTGGGACTGCCTTTTCACATTTATGGACCGATGAGAGGCTTTTCTGCTAATGGCTGTTTTATACGGTCTCAAAGCTCACCGCGTCTGTTACATTTCACCACTTGATTTTGTCTTATTTCATGAGAGATCATGCAGGAACCTAAATGAGTACGGCGGCAGTCGTCAGATGAGTCTTCTTCCTCTCCTTTGCTGATATCTCTCCATGTAGGCCATTTTGAGATGTTTTAACTCCAGATGACTGACATGGGGAGAAAGACTGCAAATCCAAACTGCTGTATTATTAGGTGTTGTTTGAATGGAAATGTTTTGAGTACCGATGTCCATGACTGAGGTGGACTTTTAATTACTATGAGGGTACACTTTATATATATATATAATTTGAATAGTTTGGAGGATTTTGTAAACTAAACTGTATTGTCAAGGATATTGCAATTACATTTTGTTTAAGGTAGAGTTAAGGTTTAGCAACTCAATTAAGTAGTTAGTTTGGGACTCACTTTTATTTCCATTCAAACAGTAATGAGTTGCTGTCCAGCCAACTCAGAGCCTGGAGGAAGCGTCTGTCATTGTCTGCGTTGTGTCTTATAATTATAGTTCAAGATACTAACTTAGCTCTGGCGTGATGTTTCGTTATAATGGTTCTTTTGCTTCCTTTCTGTAAAGCATTCTATATGATTCCCAGTGTGAATACCATGGCATGTATACAGTGTAGCAGAACATCGCATGGTGCTATGTGGTTAATGTTTAAACTAAATGCCTTTTAAAGTGCATCAATCAGGCAAAAGTCAACATTCCCAAAGTTACTTTCTTGCAATCTTCTTTGAAAGAGAAAAGAAAGGAGTGTGACTGTCACCGATAACAAAACAAATAGCAGATATTCACCTCGTTCTGTAAACTCCACCCCCACGGACCAATGGGAAATCAATGCACTGACTGCTGCTGAGAGTGTCAATGAAACGCACCCACGTGGCGTCCGTCTCGGCCAAACACAAGCCAATGAGGACACGCACACCTATACTCACACGGACAGACACAGAAGGACAATTAAATATAAACATATCAAGGGGAAGTATTTTAGGTAGATCACTCAACCCATGAGAAATGCTTCTCTTTCCGTATAAAGAGAAAAGACAAGAAATCCAGGGATGAGAACTAGACAGAATAAAACGTTAAAGTGAAAAAGTGTAACCGGCTTCACTTGACTTTGTCAGTCTTTCCTCACCGTCCCACCAGGGAGAACGAAAAGAGGCAGCTTGGTACAGTAACACATTAACTGAATTATGACTCATATTTCTGAATACACACCATCTGGGTGTTCTTAGCAAAACCCAAACCATCTGCACACGAGTCCCCCAACAAGAAAGTCAATTACAAATAATATGATTGAGGTTACACGTTAGCCTCAAAACACAGCAAAGAGCAGTGGTGAACAGCAGATCAAGGGGTGAATAAAAAAAGAGAAAAAAATAAGACAGCTGTGTGATAATACACTAAGGTATTTTTTAAACTATTTTAAATTTTGCTCTTTCACTTTAAAATGAATATTTTGCTTTTAGTCAAAATATGATTGGGGAGTGGGGAGTTAGATGAAATAATGCATACAAATAGCCAGTTAGCTTAGCTTATCATAAAAACATGGCAATCAACACTACCTTTGTTAGTTTTTCAATCAGCACAAAGACCGAAGAGCAGAAACTTTAATATGTCATTTTACAGGGGGCTGCAAGCTGCAGTATTTGTGAGATTTGTCTTATTGATCCTGTCCTCCATTCCTCCACTAGAAAGCAAAAATAGAGGATTTTCAAAAATGTCAAAGTACTCCCCAGCTCATTTAACAGCAGCCCAAGACTCACATCTGTCTCCGGAGTCAAAGGGTATGATTATCCCCAAATATCAACCAGGCAGATAGTCCTAAACTAGACACCCCACTTATTAACAATACTTTTTTAAAAAGGAAAAAAACGCTGAAAGATTTTGGCACCCCCTTTGAGAAGAAAAAAAAGACACCAATTAAGTGAGCATAGACTGTGAGCTTAGGCAGAGTCACTCTCTGTGTGTCTGATTGTCCAGCGGACCGCTGCCTCCTACTGTCCCACTCCTCCCCACGCCGTTTAGTGCCTAACTTCACCTTCACCGAGCTAAATAAGATCACAAGGGCCTCAGCGGGCCACGGTGCACGCAAGGAGTGCAATTAGGGGGGCGCAAATCAAGACCCTTCCCATCAATGGGGTTGATAGATGCTGAATGGAACCGCTAGAGAACACGGAGCGAGGTCGGCATCCATTAGCCGCGCCTCAAAGTCACAGAAGGATAACCCCACAACAGGAGGGGTCGGCCTGTGCTGTCGCACCTGTGTCTCACGCTGGAGATTTCACGTCCGCCAGCATGCGTGAACACACACATGCACACACACATGCATGCATGCATGCATAGAAGCATGTAGACGTGACGCAAAGACAACAGTACATCAGACTTGAGCTCGGCCCGCGTCCCTGTGTCAGTGCCATGTTTCCGAACCTGCTTTCGTGTGAAAATCAAACTCCACAAAACATACACAGCGGTCAACGTGTATTCATCCTCAAAGGACGCAGGAACACACATGCAGCCCGGCGCGCCAGTCAAAGAACTGCTACATATTCTGGGGAGGCTCTACTTCCGCACGCTCTGTCAAAACAGCATCAACAAACAAACAATTCTTGAAATGAAAATTACTCTTATTTTTCATTACACAAAGTAATGAAACCAGTCAGGAGAATGGAGAAAAGAAACAAATAAAAGGGAATGAAGCTGAAATATTTCTTACTTAATAAGACTTTAAGAGTTTTCTATTGACTATTCACACAGTTGGAAAGCAAAAACAGCATCCACAACTGAATAATTTCCCATCAGGTCCACATCATTGCAACCCCAAACAAGCGCACACAGCATGAATAAATGGCTCCACACATGTATGCACATACATTTACATTTTAAAGAAGAACTGAAAAGTTGCATCACACATACAAAGCTCTTCCCATAAAAGGCAAATCTGGCCTCCTTCGGCGCCCGAAGACCCCCAGGATCCTGAGCCTGCAGGGCAATGACGGCGCCAATGTCACACGGCCACCTGAGCCAACGTATTATTACACAGGCCTTCCTAATAGCCCTATAGATTAAAGCCCAGAGGAACAAGACACACACAGATTAAAAAAAGAAAGATAGGAAAGAGGATGATGAATTGCCCAAGATTGCCGGGGAATCATGCATAAATTACTCGGATGTGTTTAGGTATAATAACCGGCGCTGTTTTAAGTGATCGCTCACTCTCGCCGAGCAGTTGTTGAAGAACGCAGATGGGTGTGTGTTTGTGTGTGCGTATGTGTGCGCAGAGGAGGGGGGTTTGCGGAGGGCACTAAGAAAGGAGCGGGTCACTGCTGTCTACTCAATCACATCACCGTCAAGGGTATCGTCCTGACACTGTCTTCGCTGCGTGCCCCGAGCCGCCACACAAATCTCCTGACAGACAGACGCAGCAGTCAAACAGCGGCCGCCATTCGCCTCCACAGCCGGGGGCCCCAGAGGTTCCCCGGGCATGTCTCCGTGGCCCCACAGCCTGCCGCTGGGAGCCCCGGCAACAACTGATTATTCAGGATCTGGGCTAACAAGAAACTGTCATGTGGATCTCAAAACAACATGTCCTGGTGGTGAATACATCATGAAGCGAGAGGTGGGGATGGGGGGCAGGCTGCATTCTGCTGCCTCCTCCTGAGCAGATTCGTCAGGTAGGAGGACTGAAGGCACACCGCTGACTGGTTTCACAGAGAAGTGAGATGCTGCTGCTTCCCAGTGTTAAGGAGCGGCCCAAAGGTGGTCGAGAAATATACAAACATTTTAGTAGAAGAGCGTAATAAAAGTGGCCAAAAAACTCCTCATATCCCTTTAATTGTTCATTGTCATCCTGCAGAAAAGTTATTTTGGAGAATTTAGTATTTTGCGGTGAGAATTTAGGACTTTGTGTTTCTTGGCAGTTACCTACTTTTGGGATTTCCACACAGTTGAACGGGCAATGTTATCAGTGACTAGATTCCATATGTGATGCCAGTCTCTTGTTCTTCTCTCTGCTCCTTTGGTCGAGCCTGTGAGATCAACACTTGAAAGCAGAACCAACAGGTACGGGGAAGGAAAACATTGCAAAAAAACTCCACGTGGAAGACGCGTCGGGGCGTCTATATTACCGCATATTGCTTTCTCTCACCTTGGAGGGAGTTCAGGCGAGCCATAGTCAGCTCTCCGCTACAAGGGGGGACGGCTCTGGATACCTGTTTGCCTCTCTCTCCCTCTCTCTCTCTCTGATGAACGCAGCAGGGAGCTGGGGAGTAAAACAAACTTTGGGCAGTCAACTAAATAGTATTTACAATGGCAAATTAGGGCTAAATACTGAAGTGGGGGCCAGGTTCCCACCCAATCAAGCACGTGAACGCAGCAACACACACAGTGAGAGCAGGGTGCACTTCTCCTCTGTGACTCATTATAATCCTGGTAATGCAGGTGAATGGCCAAAATTGTTAATGGTTAATATTTACATGGCACTTTGTCTCCATCATATCCTCCACTTCATAGCACAAAGTGAGACAAGAAGGAATACTAGCCCCACTTCACCTCCCATTATTCCACGAAGACGCTGCAGAGCTTCTCCCCTCCTGCCTCTTTGTCTTTTTATACCCCCAATGAGCCCGAGTTCAAAGTAGAAACACGGAGCCGGATGAGTGTTTTGTCCGGCAGCATCTGAAGGAAATGAGAAGCAAGAGTCGAGGTCTGCCGTCTCCTTAGCTGCGAAATACAGATGACGACGGAGTACGTGTGAAGAGACGCTGACGGTCTGCAGCCGGGGGGGCCTCTGGGATGAGTCACGGTGATGCTCGAAAAACACACACACACACATAACCGTTTCAAACACCACATGCATGCACGCGCAGCAATGGACACGGGGTGCAAGCGCAGCCCCGCGGGGTCCATCGCAGCTGAGCTACATGGCTTAAGTGCCTTAGGCGACGTTTACTCCTCTAGACTGAGCTCCAAACGCGTCACGCCAGCCGAGGCCAACTCACGGATGACTCAAGTGCTGTGGTGCAGCGTCCAAGCTCGGCGCCACATTCACTGCTGCAACATCGCGAGTACGGGCCAGGCACGCACCGAAGGCCCGAGACCGGAGAGGAATGAGCTCAGAGTCCAACACTCTCATGGACCACAAGTGTGTGCTCCCCCGAAGTACACACTGTGACCCCGTAGGGACGCACGCGCAGAGGGCAAGCAGGACCTATCAGTCTCTTGTAAGTGGCCGTTCACCACTGTACCATTAACCTTGGAGAAAGAAGCTAATAAAAGTGTGCTTTTGTACCCTTTGCTTGTCTCTATTTAATTTGTCCTTTAAATGATTTCCCAGAAGCCTCTGTGTCGGAGTAAATGCCAAATGCCAAAGTAGCACACAATTTCCACTGGTGTGGGACATTTTCAGGCATTGAGAGGAAAATAACAAATGAAATAAAAGAAATAATGTCTGCCAGTTTGAAAACGCATCTGAAAAATAGAGACGCTATCCATGGACCTGACCCTGCATACAGAGGTGAAAACTGCCAGTCACCAAACTTCACACCAGGCCAGTCACTACAAGCCAAAAGTTGGCTCTGTCGACCAGCCACAAGCTTGTCAAAGAGCTTGTCAAAGCTACAAGTAGAGCGGCTTCTTCCTATAAAAAGAAATACAAAAATCAATGAAGGTTGATGCCTTAACTCGCGATGTGTTTTATCTTGCTAACATCTCTAGTGTCCCTTCCTCCCTCGGACCATCTCCACGAGCCAGTTTCACATTCACTTGCGACAAAGGGAGAACGCGGGCGTACAAAGAAAAAGAAAAGGCGGCAGCGCTAGCAGGTGAGAGACGGACGGGCATCGCTCTCTGCCGATTATTATCTTGATGCGAATGGGCCCACGAGTCCATGAAAGCACGGAACACACAGACTCTCCTCCGCCCGAAGTAACGAAGGCCGAGCGAGGCGGAGAAAGGGGAGATATTTGAGAGAAGGGCAACGTGAAGAGCAAAGGGCATCGGAGAGGCAGGCCGGCTTCTAAAGGGTGAGCTTGTTAGCGGGGAAAAAAGGAGACGGCGCGAGAAGCTCCAGCCGCCTGCCCACGGATGGGTTCGCGAACGCCACGCCGATCCCTGCGGCAGGCGCCCGCGGTGCAGAGTCCGCTCGCGGAATGTGTCGCCGCGACATCAATAACAACCGCCGGCGGGTTTGACGCGTCAGGCGTCGCCATTTCGCCAAAAGCCGATGGGGACCTTGCGCTGGGCGTGCTGGAACAATGGGGAAAGGGGGGAGGGAGAGAAAACAAAAGCGATTGATATAAATGATCTGCTGGCCGAGAGAGGCCCCCAGGCTGGGGGCAAGCGAGGGGCCGCTCGATACCAATTGATCGTGGGAGGCCCGGGCATTCGTCTTAATTCTGACTAATTAGGGCGGCAGGTTGACGAGGACGGCGAGGTGGGAGTGGGGGAGGGGGGGGGGGTCAAAGAGACAAGATTTAAAGAAACAAGCCCGCCCCCTCAACGCCCCCCGTGTACAAAGCGTGGAACAAGTGGAGGATTAAGGAAATCACTTTAGGAAACAACAGCCGTTCACACATTAGTGGAGCTGCCAAGATAATTCCCCTGACTTTTGTGGGTGGCCGGACAGGCAGGATGGGAGCGAATCCTCCTCTCACTTTTCTTCTCAATCTTGTTTGTGTGAGAACCGGAGATTTTTTTTTCTTCGCCGGCGCGCGTCTGGCCTTCGGGGCGACCAAAGAGAGGCGGCGGAAGTCAGATGCTTTTGATGCCTCCCAAATAGCACAGATAGACTTCAAAGCCCTTTAATTGGCAGAGAGAAGAAGATGGGCTTAATCGCGACAACAATCGCGATCTAAACCTGATTTACTTGCTCGGTGCTCAGTGTGAAAATCGATGTCATGGAAGCTCAAGGTCCAGGGTCAAAGCGACGGGCCTGTGGAGACCCGAGGCAAATTGCTTTAGTGTGCGATCCGACAGCCGACCATAAGGGGGGATGGAAGGGGGGGGAGTGGACCTGAGGAACAGGAGAAGCAGGCCAGCAGGAGTTTAGTGGCAAAACCCTCTGTAAAAAAAAATAAAAAAGGGCACATTGCGGCACTTGGGAGCAGATTTGGAGCAGGCGCAGAGCCGAGACTCTGATTTCTATCCTTCACTCCCTGAGGATGTCAGCGGTGTGAAGGGGAAGGTGGCAGAAGGGAGGTATCGCCACGAACAAAAGGGCAGCGGCACGGACGAGCCCACCTGAATGGAGATCACGATCTGACAAAAGAAACACACACACACACACAGGTGTTTGTGTGAAGGTGCGGGAGCCGCGCTGGTCGTACAGACAAAAGCGACAAAATATCAGGGAGTAAAAGTGACAGACAGGCGGTGTGTCTGCATCAGACAAGATGCCATTGTGGAGCAGAGACAAAAAAAACAAAAAAAAGAGAAACAGCTCAGACGGGGCCGGGCGGACTCGCCGCCCTTTGTCACTCGCTCGCGTCGGCATACACCTGAATATCAGCACCTGGCTTTTGCTCTTTGACGAATCAACTCTCTGTCCTTTGCACCTCCGGGCGCACTCCTCTCAGGAAGGTATTCAACCACACAAGCTCACCTCGCTTCCACCCCCAGACCCCCCCCCCCCCCCCCCCCCCGGTGGTCAGCGCTTTATCGGTGACGAGGGAGAGCGTGTGTGTGTGTGTGTGTGTGTGTGGGAGGGGGCACAAACAAACAAACAGCGGCGTCTGGATTAAATCGGCCGGCGCCGTAGATACCTCCCGACGCAGAGCCAGTCCACTCGCATCAAATTAGCCGAACGGGGTGGACACGTTACCCTCAATTGTCAGCTGGAGTGTGACGTCCTAACGACCGTCGATACCGGTCCACACAACAGCGGGCCCTGAGGGGGACAATTATGGAGAGTAGAAGATGTTTTGGCTGATAAATGTTGTCACCGCTGGTATCGGTTGTAATAAGCTGTAATTTGCTGCTGTACACTGCGTGATGGCTCACGCTGCATCGGCACAGGCAGACAGATGGGTGAGCCCTACAAGGCTTCACACAAAAAGTGACACAAATGCTTTCATTAGCTCAGGCGCGGCCACGGCCACACGTTTGTGGTGTTTATGAGACGGGGGCCCGCCTGAGACATTGAAAAGTCCCCATTAGGGCGGGAGTGTGCTCGAGGAGAGAGAAGCTCCCTGTCTGGTCCCATCGGGGGCTTCGCTGAGGGAGTGACGGACAAAAGTCTGCGCGGGTAACAGGATCAAATTGGTTTGGGATGGAGAATTCATTATTGAAATTATAATGTGCGTTTGGTGTGATTTATTCTAAAATGTGGAATGTGTCGGTCGACATTTTCTGCCCTGAATTGTGTTTTTACCATTTTATTTGACTTCCTTCTGAGGCAGAATAGCAAAAGTCAAATTGCTATTTTAAGATGTAATAAGTTTGAGACGTAGAAAACAATCCACAGAGATTTTAATTGGTGGGGCTCTGATGAGCCTACATCTGGCACACAAAGTATCCTTTGAGGAGGAACATATTTGCAAAGACGTTGATTATATTTGACTCAGCTTCTAAGTGTTTCATAACTTATTTATCTCGTGCAGGCAGGCTGCATTTGGTCATATCTGCAAGCTTGGTTGTTCTTGGTAATTAATCTAAAAATCGTTAAACCTTCCGTCAAATATCAGAGCGATGACAAAAGCCAATCGACACTGAAAACTATACTCAAACCCCAGAGAGAGAATGTACAATGATATAAAGTGGAAGCACTTCCACTTCATAAATGAATGAATAAATGCCCTCAATGCTTTAATCTAATTCCAAAGTTCTTTTTTTCCCTCCTGGTCAAACTATCGATGAATCAACTGGCCGCTGTTGGTTGGAGGCTTGGAGTGCGCGTTGGGCTCTCTCCCACTGGAACCACAACAAAAAAGAAGAAATTAAAGTCTCAGCTTAATGGCTCTGGGACCAGATGAAGAGCGCAAGGGCCGCAGAGACGGATCAGCATCCGGACCCATGTGGCCTCGGAGCGTCTGATGTGCGGCTGACTGGCGGCTACCAGCAGAGCCAGCTCGCCTCGGCCCGCCAGCCACTGACCAGCGGGAACAGCTGAGCCGGACCGCTCCCCCCCCCCTCCGCTTCTGCAACTTTTATCGAGGCATGCCAGAACACTGATGGGAGGAGGGGCCATTGTTGTCAGCGCGGCAGACATTGGTGTCACCATAAACTGTCGTGCGCCGTCAACATTCGCTCCGATTTGAGCAGTCTTGTTAGGCAGCCATCTGACAGAGATTTGTCTGATTGCCGACTTATTCCGATGTGCCCCCCCCCTCACCCCCTCGCCCATGGTGGAAAGCGCGTTAGCTTCATTGCTTCAACGCGTCTGGGAACACACGGGAATATACTGGAGCTGGCATGTAAACACCTTTACTGTCACATACCGCCCACTGACACTGTTTGGCTTGGCAGGGAAGGGGTGGGGGAGGGGGTTGGGGGCGGGGAGAGGGGGGGGGGGGGAGTAAATAGCATCCAGCTATCAACCGCGAAATAACAGTCATTTTAAAACGAGGTGACTGACGTGTCACAACGGATAAGGAGACGGCTGTGGGGGTCGCTCCGCTGTCAGCGAGCAGACAACTTAGTCAGCGCTTCACGCATTCACTGACACAGGCCCTTAAAAGTAGCCTAAGTGCAGCTGAAGCTACAGTGGATCCATTTCTTTTCTGGCTAAGAAGCCCCCCCCCCCGCCACCAAAGATCCATCCTTTGTGCCCCCCATACCAAGACAGGTCTTCAATTTAATTCCTCATCTGTGGCCAGCTTGAAATATTACCCGAAGAAATGAGATCCGTGACCCTGAATACCGAGTGTGCAGCAGCGCGGGGAGCCAGGGTGGAGACGCGCTCTGGTTCGGTGGTAAGAGCCATGTCTTAGCTGGGGGAAGAGGCCTGGATCTCCTCCCCGAGTGGCACGGCTAAATATTTGCCCTCCTCCACTTGGTTTGTCTAGACGCTTCCCAGTCAGACCCCCCCCCCCCCGTCTAAACCCCACCACATCACCCCTCTGCTCCTCTCAGAAGCAGCAAGAGTTGGCACGGTCGGGCTGGGCAGGACGCCAAGAAGGAAAAAAAAGAAAAACGGAAAACGTCTCTTGGCGGGGGCCAGAGGTCACGCAGGTTCAGCAACCTGGAAGGACGGGCCTCGCATTTTTAAAAACCTCCGAGCCACCAGTGAGGTACAGGAGGTAAAAAGGAGAAAGAGTGAAGAGAAAAGGAGCCCTAAGAACCCGACCAGCGGTCTCGGCGGACTCCTCAGCACTAGTGTTCCATATTCATCACCTTCTTCCACATTCACGCGGCCGGGTTTTAATTGCCGACGATTCCGACTCAAAAGCCAGATGAGCGGAGCGCGAGCGCTTTGCCTCCTGAGAGGGCGATGCGGGGAGTCCACCACCGGCACAGACTACCCCATAGATGCATTAGCTTCTTATAAGAGCCCTCATTATCCACAACCACATTACTCCTACTGCTATCAGCTCAAGTGAGTTCTTTTTTTTTGGAGGGGGGGGGGGGGGGGGCGCTTCAGCAAACTGACGAACCAGCATCCACCGACCAGCTATTTGACTTCAACACCACTTTTACTTGTAATTGCACTTTTTAATTGCATTGACGTGACCCCATACCTGCTAGATCATCGATTGTCTATTTATTCTGGATAGAGATATGTTTATGATTAGCTAGTAGTAGTTCAATGTCTATCTCGCCTCTGTCAATTTATCTATTTTTGTGTAAGAACCACAGAAATAAATTGAGTCAAATTCCTGGAATGTAATTGCATATATAGCCAGAGGTTATAAAATATAATCGGCCAGATTGCTTAAGATTAAGACAGTGGGGCAGTGGAACTTTTTATGGATGAATGAAACAATTCAAAAACAATGATCAGTCACAGCCTTAAAATTATTTTTAATATATAACAATTACTCACAAACTGCGCAAGCACATGCTTTTAAATGCAATAAGACTCAAAGCTCGCAATGCTATTAACAAGCTGCCATTTCCATTGGACGGTTGAGCATTTAACAACGGTAACAAGAAATCTGCGAGCCATTCTCACAATAAATGTGGTGATCAAGATTTGATATCCATAATTTTGTGTTGCAGGATCAATAAGCTATCCGCAATGTTTAATAATGGCAGTGTGACACTGACGTGTGGACAGAAGGAGTCAGCTTCTGGCTTTCCCTTTCTTATTACTTGCCACGGAGAAATGGAGTTTGTTTGTCTGTCAGCATGGAGTGTGTGTGTTTGTGTGGGAGGAGGGGGGTTAAAAGAAGAGTCACAGTGAGAAAGCCAGAGTAAGAGTGTGTGTACAGTGTGTGTGTTTGAGAGAGAGAGAGAGAGAGAGAGATTGAGCTATCAGAGGAAAATCAAAAAAGGAAAACAATGGGTTCAACAATAAGAAGTGCAACATTATGCATTAATATTGACGGAATTATTAAGTTGTGTAGTTGTCATAGTTACCATCGCTTGTCCCACCGGTCAAATGGCCCACGCTCTGAAATGATAAAAAAGGACTCACTTACCATACTTACAATTCACTGACATAACACACAGCGGTAACATTCATTTGAATTCACCCATAGTTATCTCTACCAACCAAACTATTGACTAACAGCCTGCTTATTACAAACAACTACCAGCGTTTTAATGTTGGAGCCACCATGTGATGAGGCAGCACACTGCTAGAGAAGATGAGGAAACATTCCTGTTCCACACGCTGCTTCCCTTTGCTCTGCGCCGCCTGCTTGTTCCCGGCTCTGGTGGTTATATTCTGTCACATTAACGTTGGGATGGAGGATATGTTGACAGAGAGAGGACATTGCACATTGAGACCGTAGGGCTTTTTAAAGGCTGGTGGCATTGGGACACCAAGACAAGTGTGTATATGTGTGCGCACATGGGCGTGTGGGTGTATGCGTGTGTGTGTGTGTGTGTGAGTGTGTACATGGAAAAGGGTGCCTGTGGAGCGGAGCATGTGGATGCGCACCCACTCAGCAGCCCTCGCGGCCCTCGTCATTTCGCATCAATCCGCAGACCCTCAATATAAATAGGACAGGCGTCCTAAAGCCATGCAGCGCTACGAGAGGCAACGGCATTATGCATGGAGCCTGGGCCCCTCAGCTCGGAATATGACTACACGCCAGCCTGCTGTAATGGCAGTGCCCCTAAAACTGGCACAGCGCTGTGTTAGTAGAGGAACTATTTTGGCAGTTAATACACATGATATTAATGTACTTGTATTGTACTGCCTTTGATAATACAAGGCAAGGGAGGGCCAACGGACATAACTACCGCTGCACTTCGGGAAAAATATTTTTTGCACACTTGTATGCAGCTTACTTCTTCACAGCAGTGTGATGCACCTTCAATTTCAATGTGTGACATTCGTGTCAATCAGCTTTTTCCGTTCCAGGTGGTTTGCAGAGAATTTGCCCGCCTGACTTGAAACTTTTGGCACAAAAGAGCAAAACAAAAAATAAAGTAGGCCTACCGCACACAGTGACTTCAACACGTCTCATTCACAATTGTTTAAAGGGGTTTGACAAAAGTTAATTTGAATTTGGCCTTCAGAATAGTGGGCTAAATGTGCGTGTGTGTGTGTGTGTGACTGGGCTTGAAGGGAAGGTGGTGAGAGTACAGTTCAACGTGATCGCTCCCCCGTGGCGACACAGAAACTTCACACTTCATTACTGCAAGGCCAGCGACGTGCGAAGCTTTTATGTATAGGAGCAGTGGGCAGGGGAGCGTGTATGTCCATGTGTGTGTTCAGGGTAGAACTAAGGGGTGTGTGAGAGCAGGGCGAGGGTAGAAATAATAACCCCCTTTTGCTTAAAGTGCTTTCTGGAAGCAGGATCAAGCCATTCGCATGGAAACATTGTTTAATGCATTCAAACAGCTGGGAGGTGTTGTCCCAGTGTCAAATGAAAGAGGAGGAACAAACAGCTGGCAGGGCATTTCTCTTGCTCCACGGCTCTGCCCACAACTACTCTTTTAATAAACGTTGTCTGACGCACATGCATGAAGCGATTTGCAATGAATCACACATTAAATGAGCTCTGAACAAGTTTCAGGCAATTGAATTCTTGAGTGGATATCCTCTGTCTCTATCTGGAGAAGGGAGCCAATAAATCTGTGTCCTCTGCTTCCATCAAGTGTCCAAAAGCGGAATGTCACTTATGCTTCCGTTTGGCATAAGGATCTCAGTAATGGAAAAGCTATAATGAACGGTAAAAATAAAAATGCAACCATAAATAGATCGTCATGTTATGTGTGTCTGACATGACACCTAATTCCTTCCACTTAGCGAGGGCCAGTGATGCAGAGATTCAATGCTCAAATTCACACTTTTTCCTCAAAGATTCACAATAAAATGAATCAAAAGACGTTGTCGGATGGTGAAAGCCAAACGTCTCTCAGCATTTTGATATGATGCAATGATTTTGTGCTGCGAAAGGGCAGTTTAACTGCCACTTGTCGACTGAATTCAAAAAAAGACTAGCTGATTATTTTCAAACCAGCACTACAGTACTGGCACGGTGAGTGCCCAAAGCCCACGAGTGAGCGCACAAGTACCTTCTGTTAACTGCGGAATAATCGAACATTCATTTTCAATCAAGAACTTTGGGATTTGTGGCAGGTTCCCAGGACGAGTTCTGTGGCTGCCAACGCCGAGCATTCAGCTCGGATGGAAATGTTGGCCTTTGATTTTGATTTAGCAAGCCAGGATATTGCTGTCTTATGCGCATTGCTATAGAGTTCATAGACTAGAATCTGTATTGTTACTTACATTATACATGGGGGGAAGCAGGTACAAAGATCCTTGATGTGGGACAGTTAGAAATCCATGTGAGGCAATAAGAAGATTGGAAAATTGATCAATTGGTAAAGATACAAGGTTAATTGGAATCAATACAGTAAGTTGACAAACCAAACCAAGACATCCAAATAAAAACCCTGGGAATGGAGAGTATTTTTAAATCTAATATCGTATGAAGTGTGAGGTAACATTAGATTATATGCTGTGGTCAGACAGAAGCGGTGAAATAGTTAGCATTCAAAATCATTTCTCACAAATAGTTCAATTAATTAATTATGTGTTGTATTTATGTGACTAATACTAAAATGTATCAGTTTTAATGACAGAACTGTAACTCATACTCAGCAGAAATTTTATTTTTAAATAATACGTACATTTCAGTGAGTTATGACCATTTAAAAGTGTGTTGCTCAAATATGAAAACGGACGCCATGTTTGTAGAAAGTGATGCTTCAGAAAACCCCTCAAAATTAACAAGACAAGCAGTAAAGTTGCATGTTTAGCTAACGTTAACTTAATTGCTTAAGAGCTCTATTGTGTTAGCACCTGACTGCTACCAGTATTTTGTAAAATACCACAATACACAAACTGCTACAACTGTATTTCAGCATATTACAAAATGACTGCCAATTTTATTCCGTTAACGTAACTTACCTGTGTATGAAAGGAAAAAAAAGAAATATCGAACACCCAAACTTTTCGACAGGCAATGGCAGAGGACAGCTGAGCAGCGCCGAAAGACCCCAAAGGGCCAAGATGGCTGCGCCCGTGACAGACGCCGGCGAGTTTGAAAGCTGGCTAAATGATCGGCTAGACTCGCTAGAAGTAGACCGTGAGGTGTACGGGGCTTATATTTTAGGAGTCCTGCAAGAAGAGGAGAGTGATGAGGAAAAGGAAGACGCGCTTCAAGGAATTATGTCCGCATTTCTGGTGAATATGCCAAGCGACGTGTCCGCCTCAGCCATCGGGGCTTTTTTTAAATCTCTATTTGTTGCTGTCCGTCTTGTCTGCCGGCCGCAGCGCTCATGTCAGCTGTCGTTTATGGAACAAAAATATCGAAAGTAGACGCGACAGTGTTTCTTTAGGTCCAGACACCACGGGCAGTGAGCAACATATTATTACACACGAAACACGGCTCCTTAAGAGGTTTTCATAAATTCGCCTCAGAAAAAGTTCTATTTTTAGGCGCACAATGGGTACACACGTCTTCAGTGTGTATGCGGGCTTGTCCACGTGTGTAAAAATTAAAAAAGGAGTGGCTTACTGTCAGTCAACCAGCGGGCATGCGACTTCACGTTATGCATTGTTTTTTTCCTTTTTTATAAGTTCTACCGTTGTGCAATGTGGCAACCATGTTGATTATTGTCTCAACCTCTGGACGATAACCCAGATACGTGATCACACTACGGGACATTGTGCTGGTTCTGAATAAATCCAGTGGCGTGTCCCCTGACAATACCTCGGGCTGTTGCAAAGTCTGCTGTGTGTTTGAAGTGAGCTGTGAGTACTTGACTGTTGTTGGCTCTTTGTACGCAGGATGAGGAAAGCGTGGAAGATGTCTGCAAACAAATCATCAAGCAGTGGACGGATTGGCGCGAGAGATCAGCAGACAAAAGGGATGGAGATGGTATTTGTGCGACTTTGATTTATCCAAATTACCCCTTTTTACTGAAAATAAGATTAACGGTACAGAATCTGGCAACAAAGCGTTCCAAACTTGCCCAGGCGGTTGTATAGTTATATTCAAGAATGAATCTCAACATAGACCCGAAAATAAAGGCAGCTGGCTCCCCAAGTCATTTAAATCTCGGCTAAACCGAGCAAAGACAGCTGGCCACCCAGCTTCCACCTACAGAGGCATCGGCTGTGAGCTTCAAACAGTTTGCTTTGAGCTGGAAGCTGATACGTCGCTCTCACAGAGGTAAACATTTTCAAAAAGAAGAGATGATCCTCTGACCGCAGAAAGTTTTCGTGGTCTGACGCCAAAAAAGTAATTTCCACCCAGTTTCCTGGAAAAGATATTTGATTTCTTTTTTTGACGTTGTGGTTCAATTTCCAGTCTCTCTGCGCTCTGTCGTCTCTCTCCCCGCAGCCGAGGTCCAGGCCATTGCCAGCATGATAGAAAAACAAGCTCAGATCGTGGTGAAACAAAAGAAGGTGTCCGAGGAGTCCAAGAAGGGGAAAGAAGCACTCCTCGCTCAATACGCCAATGTGACGGATGACGAGCAATATCCTTTTACTTTGTTACTGTGAAGTTTCCCTTTGTCCGTTTGGCTGCGTCCATGTTCCGTGTCGTCTCATCTAGCAAACTGTCGGGTTTCTTTCCTTGACAAAAGCACTGAAGATGAAGATGAAGAGGAGGCCACAAGTGGAAACAACTTCCCCGCGCCTGAGAAATGTATCCTTTTTTTTCTTTCTTTTAGTAAAGCTGTTTATCCACAATCACGTCACCAGCTGTAATGTGGAATAGATCAAGCCATAGTCCCATAACCCCAGACTCCTTTGATGCACTGCTCCAATCACTCGCACCTCCAGGCCAGAGTGGAAATATGTAGCAATGCAAAATTCGCCTCATCCTCCTTTACTGTACCCGTCAGCCCTGTTTAAGAACACCAACGTGGAGGAGGTGCTGAACAGGCAGAAGCAGAAGCGGGACCAGGCCCGCGACGACGCCCAGAAGAAAAAGGAAGGGGACAAGATGCAGCGGGAGAAGGACAAACTGTCCAAACAAGACCGAAAAGAGAAGGAGAAGAAGCGCACACAGAAGGGGGAGCGCAAGAGATAAAAGCACAGGACACTTTGCACATGGGGGGGGGGAAGGTTTTGTTATGAGATGAAGATGAACTTTCCTTATTTTAGCCGAAGGATATTGGCGTAGACAGAATGCGAACACGTCTTCATCAGATCCGTTTAGTTTTATCCCCCTCACCTCGTACAACTAAAGAACCATCTGCACGTTTGGCACCTCCCACATCGGTGTGGTCCTGGACGATATGAGCAGACACACAATTGTTTTGCGCAGCATAAAGCTTCGATTGTTGGATTGTTTCAGTGAGTGAAGCATGCTTTGGCTGAGCTTCGACGCAGTTACCCCTGAAAGATCAAAGGACGCACTTCAACATGAAATAGGAAAGTTTCTGCGTTTGTCCTTTTTTTAAAATTTCTGCTCAAATAAATAAGTGACGTCATCTGTTTGATACTTCGGCTGTTAGATTAACTGTCATTGTCTGAGAATAACAATCGCACCTCAAATGTTGTGTATTACGATTGGGAATGTGTGTAACGAGGGTCATCTTTTGAAATTAATAATGAAAACCATTTTCAACTATTTGGATTGCTTTATTAAAAAAATTCCCTTCCACAGAACAAGTGAAAAGAAAATAAACCAGCGTGAACCTTAAAATGAGGGCATCACAAAGGATGAGTGACCAGACTATTATACACACAGACTGTCGCTGACAAACTGTCCCATTGATAAGATGAATATTTGAATAGAATATCTGAAAACGGTGGAAAGTTTGATTATTACATTTGAATTTAAAACACTGAGCTTAAGTTTCAGCATACTGTTTTAACCAAAAGGTGGATAAAACAAGAGAAAACCATTTTTTAAGTTAATTGGAACATTTTAGAATTTAACATGTTCACATTAAACACTACATGCATTAAACATTTTAACTTCACTGATAGGAATATGTTTATATATTTCTAGCGGAAAATGCGATTAATATATATCAATTTAAAACACTGAACATTTCTTTGCTGCAGCTCAAACTGCAGCAAAGAATTTTTTTCTGATTACATGTTACAATTATGCAAGAGAAAACTCAAGCTGCCAAAATGAGTTGGAATATTCAGCATGTTTTTTTTAAACTACTGCCCTTATGATTCAATTATTGCTCAGGAATAACAAGAACTGAGGTTCCATTACCTACCAATAAATAAGTAAAACAGAAGAATTCACCGAAATCTTCCTCATAAATAGTGCCTTTAAATACAATGGTGATGAAGCACATTCCTGCTCATTTGAAACTGACACTAATTAAATTAAATTAAATTCAGGCGCAGCAGGACAGACAACATTTCATGCAATTCCCGCACAACAAATGTTCGCCAAAGTATAAACTGCAGCCGTCACCAAACCCCCAATCACTCATCTCATATTAAGTAGTGATCGCTGTGTCTCAGGTAAAACGTCCCCGTGGACTTGCAGGTAACATTAGTTAGTTCGCCCCGTTGCCGATGGGACATTTGTAATCAGGGCAATCTTGAGGAATTTGAATCAAGCCCTTTAGCTTGTGCTTGGACCTCGTTAAATCGTAACTTTGAAAGAGTAACCCTCGAACGCAGAGGAGCACATCTCAGTACAAGCGGCCTCCCTGGTCACATGGCACTCCGGCCTCTTGGCGGCCTTCGGTAAGGTCATCTGGAGAGCGCACCACAGGGCTGTGCGCATCTTCCTGGTGGTTGCGGCGAGGTCCTTCAGCGCAATGACCAGTAACACGGTGTCTGTGAAAGCAGAGGCCGGACGTTAGAGGCGGCGGCGTTCGGTGGAGGGCCGCACGCCAGGCACCACTCACCTGGGTCCTCTGGGAAATGAGCCCTCTGCCGCTGGTGTTTTGATGTGCTGGCGAGCTCCTCCTTGCGTCTCGCCTGGGCGATGCAAATAGCCATGTAGTACCTGTTCAGCGCTGTGTGGACATTAGCGTGGAAGGAAGCGTTGCTCAGACACTGCATTCTGTCCAGAAGGCTCGCCACCTGCAGACAGAGAGGCACAGTCAGCGCTTGTTTCCCCCGCGATGGTCTTGGTAGTGTGTGACAGGACATTAACACAAACATAGCAGCACCAAAAATAGACGTTCTATCACCAATAAACTATTTATCATTTTTATTCAGAGTCCACACTACAAAAAAAGAAAAAGATGCACCAACAACAGCCTCCAGTAAAGGAAAATAGATTTCTCTTCATTAAACTCGCCTCCTGAAATTAATGGGGCTGCCCTTACCAAATCTCAGTGTAGATGGCAGTAAGGAAGCGATGTATTGGGGGCGAGGGGGGGGGGGCTCACCTTTGCTTGCTCTTTCATCTGATTGGCGATGAGTGTGTCCACTCTAGTGGGATTCGGTGGGCTCTTGGGCTGGTTGGAGTTGCCCATCGCGGCAGTCACTTTCCCAACAAATGTCTTGGTTATGATGACCTCAGTCTAAAACACAAAAAAACAAGTGATAATAACCACATAACTTTCACAATAGCAACAGTTCAATAATTAACAGAATAAGTCAAATATATATTTAATGTACCATATTTTCGCGACTATAAGGCACACTTAAAATCCTTTTTTTCTCTCAAAAAACGACAGTGCGCCTTATAATCCGGAGCGCCATCTATATGGATCAATTGGTTGATCCATACTGGTTAACGAGGATCCATTGGAAGGAAAGTCTGGTGCAACCGCGGTAATTCCAGCTCCAACAGCATATATTAAAGCTGCTGTAGTTAAAAAGCTGGTAGTTGGATCGAGCTGACGCTCCGCGAGGCGCCACCGTCTGTCCCAGCGCTGCCTCTCGGTGCAAGATGCACGAAAGCATTTGCCAAGAATGTTTTCATTATTCAAGAACGAAAGTTGGAGGTTCAGAGATATTGTTAATATCCACATTAACGTTTGAACAACGTTACCATCGGAGTGAAGAGTTTTCAGAATGCTTAATAACGTCTTAATAACGTGGATGCATAACGCAGCCCCAGTCAAACGTTTTACTGCAGTATCTATTCTATGCGCCTTATAATCCGGTGCGCCCTATATAGGAAAATAGTTCTAAAATGATTCATAGGTGATTCATTGAAGGTGTGCCTTATAATGCAGTGCGCCTTAATAAAAATACGGTATATGTTTCATATGTCAGTAATGTGCAGGTCATCTGAACAAAATATCTATTGATTTGGAGAGCCTACCCTCTTTCTCTCCTTCTCCAAGCTCTTCCACTGCTCATAACACTCGTCCAGGTAGAAGTAGAGCTGCATCATGGGCCCCCCATGATCCACAACCACTGGGGTCAGCATGCCATGATAGGTGCTCTCTCCTCTGCAGGTCAACATGTCACTTACGTAGGAGTTAAAAACTGCACTCTCGTTGGCCGACGCCAATTCCCCCGGGTCCATGCCGGCTATGCAGCTCCCGTAGGACGCCGTGGCCCTGGGGCTGAAGTGAGGAGGGTTGATGGAGACCCTTCTGGAGTCGTTAAGGGCATATATGTAAGGCATGAGCTGCGGAGCGTTCCCTGCTACGACAGTGCCGTTTTCTTTGTCAAACCTGTGGGCCTGCATGCTTCCCAGGCGGTCGTGGTAAGAGCTTTGGTGGAGGGCCTTCTTACTGCCCCTTCTCATGATAGTGTTGCTCAGGGGCCTTGAGGAGAAGCCTTCTCCTAGATGGCCTGAAATGTGCATCCTCTTCTTTTCCCTCTGACTGGGCAGATTGAGCTTGCCCTGCATCAGGCCCTGCATCAGGCCCTGCTGGAAGAGATTTCTTGAATACTGGTTCATGCCCACGTTCATGAGGGGTGGCGCGTTTTCTCTGCGCCTGGTCATGTTGTTCTGGTATTGCTTAGGGAGGTTTAAAGGTGCGATGAACGTCTTGGCCGGCTGGTAGTACTCAGTGTTTTGAAGGCTGAAAGCGGATGGACCTCGTAAGGCGTCGTGGGTAAACGTTTGTCTCCTCGCTCCTCCATTTCTTTCCATCTGCACTGTCCCAAATTCTCCCGCCAGCTGTTTCGGGGTCCTCCTCGCAGCAGTGCTTTGCATTGACAAGGAAGGACTGGGAATTTTCCATTGTTCCACCATGCCGTCGTCGTGCTGCATGGCCAATGTCTGACTTTGGATGTTTGGAGAGTCTTCATCACATAAACTGTCATGCTCACCAACTATGAATGATTGAAAACTGCTGACCAGCTGGTTAATGTCTCGTGGACCAGACTGGTCACAACAAAGGCTTTGGACATGCTGGTCTTCATAATAAGGATGAAAGCATGCGCTGTTCATCTCATTTTGAGGCCATAAGACATTGCTGAGGTCGGGTAAATTATTAATGGGCTGACTATCCCTTCTTTCTGTCTCATCTGGCACATTGTTGTATTTGTGTCTTGATACCTGCGACATAAAGGTGTTTCCGTGTTTAGGCATCGACAGACCTGGTGGCAATTTGTGAGGACGGTGGGTGTAACTGTCCTTGTCTCCATTAGCCAAATTAAATGGCCATTGTTGATTGGTCGAAATGCCATTTGACTGTTGATGAAACTCTTCGACGTCTTTGTCCACTGAATGTCCCAGGGCTTTACTTAAAGTCTCACAGGATGCATAGTTGGGAGGAAAAGTCGGTAGTTCTTCTTTCAATGTCTTTGGAGACCAGACGGGATTACATGTAGGTAGGTTCCTAAAAGAATATCAGAATTCAGATCAGACTTTCTTTAATGTTAGTTTATAAAATCACCTCAGCATATAATAAATATGTATATATTTGGTATATTTATAAATATGTATATATTTCCTATATGCTGAATATTACAATTTTTATATAAAAAATTGTTCATATCAGTGTTTCCCATCCCATTGAATCCCCCCCCCCCAAAAAATCTGGAATTCTTTTCACATCCACAATTTTCCACTCCTTGTGTAACAGGATGAATGATTCCACTTGCCATCAGTACAACAGTGTTTCTCCAAACAAATATATCTACGTTTGTTAAACGCTCCCACGGTGGTGACGATGGGACAAGTTTCTGCAAGTAGAACTTGGGAGTACATCTCCTGAGTTTAAGTGCTGCTCCCCCCCAACAAGGAGCTAGCGGACAGTCACCACCAATAGCTTGGCTGTCAGATGGGATATACTCCCCCTGGCTGAACAAGACTGTTCTTGGTAAGTAAGTAAATACCGTACATTTGAATAATTAATAGATACAATACAGAGAATGAATAGGGCAATGGTGGCGCATGGATTAGTGTGATGCGCTGGGAGCCACAACGTTGGTTGTTTGAATCCCGACTGCCCCATGTGCCATGTTGATGTGTCCCTGAGCAGGACACCCAACACCTAATTGCTCCCCAGGCAAAATGTAACGCATGGGTTATAATGCACTGTAAGTTGCTTAGGTTAAAAGCGTCAGCTAAATGACATATAGTGTAAAATGGGATTATTTCCGTTTTCTTTTTGGTTTTAGGAATGTTCTGTCGGATATGTAGACGCATAAACAGGTAGCTGTGAGTGAAAACTAGGCCTGGCCATTTATAGATTCTCCCTGCCAGTCCTACAGAAAGGACAGACTTGATGGACATATTGTGTCTGAGCATTAACGACTAGCCTGTCATCACCAGTCAAGACAGACATTTTGGGGGGCATGGAATTAAAAATATTAATAATAGAATATAAAAACTTTCCCTTCTTTTCTTTTTTCTTGGCATTACAGAGACCGAAATGTGGGCGCCCCCTAGTGGGCTCCTGTAGACGTAATGTTATAATGTCTGCCGCATGATGTCCAAGTGCTATATTGATCTGCCAAAAAGTGACTCTCATGTGTGCTGGGATATTAATGTTAACATACCACGCAAGAGATACTAAGCACTCGCTGCATACCGCGCACGTGTCTGTATGCGCGCACACTGGCATGTGCGTATATACAGGATAATAGGCATGTAGGCATATAGATATTAGGGCTGTAAAAGTTAACGCGTTAATCTAGAAAAGTTTTTGTAGCAATTAATGCAAATACATATTGTAACGCAGTTGACACAACTTTGTTTACTTCCAGTGTGCGTTGACACAAAACCGCTGCGTGCCTGCAGTCAGTTAAAACCGAGATGGCATTTGAAGAAATGGAGAGAGCTTTTTGCATTGCAAATGTTATTATATTTTTAATTAAAGGATTAAAAAAACTATACACATTAATATATGGCTTCACCACAGCCATAAATTATCAAATATACTGTAATATATGTATTATCAGGAATCCGGAATACCCAACCCTGCAGTGTGAAAACCTGACACTGTGACTTACCCTTCACTGTAGTAGCTGTCGTGTGAATCTCTTTCATCCAAAATATTTGACACTAGACCCTGTAGATCAGTCTCCACTTCACAGTCAGTACTATCAGTGGGTTTCCTGGAAGGAAAATAGATGAGTACATAGTATTGAACTCCATCTTTTCTTTTGTTCCCTGACAGCTCTCATTTAACAGTATGGCTGAGGATGTGCTTTTCTACCACAATAACACTTTCATCAATACAACCATTTAACTATGAAAAACAGAATAAAATCTCTAGCAGTGTGATTGGCTAACACTACAAAGGGAAAGTGCAGAGATCACTTAAACATAAAACAAAACACAAAACATAGTTGAACTGAGTACCTGATTTTAAAGTTGTTCTGGGAACAATCAATAAGGCCATAGGGATCATCGTGGGCTATGTGAGACCAGGGCAAGTAGGATGCTGCGTTCTGTTCCTGCAGCGAGGCCTTGGGGATGGAAACGAAGGGCAACGCAACGCTGCCTTTGTTTCCGTTTTCTAAATTTACACTGGGCTGAAAGAGAGAGAAGCAATCCATCTGAAGCTCACTTTAAAAAATGAAGAATAACACGTGACTATTGTATTTCGTATTTCTTAAACAAAGCAGATGGAGGAAAATTGCAGAATTATTAAGGATTTGCTGCTTTTACTTTCAAATCTTTGTAAATTTATTTTTTTGGAGAGGGTGGGGCGTTATTGATGGATGCACAATGTGGAATTTGGTCTGGTATTTCACAGGCCATGAGATTAATCGAGAAAATAATCCACATTGAACATAATTGCTCGTGATTTCTTACCTGGCGTTGGAAGGTGGGGAAGAGTGAATTCGCCAATGTACTCTGATGCCCGTTGAAGGCCATTCTGAACTCCCGTGAACTTGGGTAGTCTTTACTCCATAAATCTTACTGTTCTGGCAAAACAAAAAAACGAAAATCGGTGTTCAAATTTGGTAGAAGTGTAAGTGACAAAGATTTGGTATAACAAAGTATGAGCTAACGGCTACCGCAGAGAAAAGACATCAACTTCGCCATTAACTCCGCCTAACCGTCAAAGCTAACCGCTAATGTTAGCTAACAAGCTGCCATCACACGGCTTATTTGCACTAAACTGTCGCGTGTAACAAAACTGCTTCCCGCAGTAAATTGTGGTTAACTTTATCTCAACAAACCAAGTTT
Organism: Pungitius pungitius; assembly: GCF_949316345.1. Lineage (NCBI taxonomy): Eukaryota > Metazoa > Chordata > Actinopteri > Perciformes > Gasterosteidae > Pungitius > Pungitius pungitius. The sequence goes on along the minus strand of NC_084911.1, from coordinate 11,478,480 downwards.
GCGGAGTAAATACAGTATTAACTTACCTGAGCACGTTAAGTATTTTCGGAGTTTTCCAGTTTTCTTCACAGTCGGCGCATTATCGCTCGTGCCACCCTCAGCAGCTTGACCTCAAGGCACCGATGTTGCCCTCGCGACCTAAGCCCACATTGGCTGAACCGGACCGATTCTACCGTTTCATCCAATCATCATCGAGTAGGACTTCAGGGCGCATAGCAACTCACGGTATCCCCCCCCCCCCCCCCCACTCCTTCGTGTCTGTAGCAGCCCGTCGATAATAAATTATCAAATAAATAAATAATTACTTATATATTATATCATATATAATCATAAATCATGTGTGGACATCTTTAACATAGCATTTTATTTATTTCTGTACGGTCAAAGCTTGAGATGATGAAGACACTTTTACAATTACAAGTTAGTACCACACATATTTACTATATATATATATATATATATATATATATATATATATATATATATATATATATATATAATTTACAATTACAAGTTAGTAACACACTTATTTACTATATATATATATATAGTGTATATCTTATGTACGTAATAGTTCAAATTACTACCACATTACTGAATTGTCACTGGATTGTGAAATGGAATATGAACATGACATGAACATGGAAATGCACTAGGTGGGGAAGTCTACCGTCTACTTTTAGGACGTCTATTTGGCCCATAAACTGTATGCTATTGAGCCACCCAATCCTACTGTGAAACAAAGCTTGAACATGTTACAACAATCACATCTTCAAAATAAAAGAATGCGCGCTAGTAAAATCCTATGCATTAAACCTAACAAGATAATTGCTTTTTTAAAACAACATAATTCCGACGCTGGCAACACAAGTTAATATCTAGGGCAGTAACACATGACCTGTCCTGATTGATATACTACAAATATAGTATACGTATTATTATTATTATTATTATTAGTAGTAGTAGTAGTAGTAGTAGTAGTAGTAGTAGTAGTAGTAGTAGTAGTAGTGGTGGTGGTAGTGATGAGCATATAGAAGAAATAAATACATGTTTATAATATTGTGTTTATAATAATGTGTTGGCAGATATGAAATCGGTCGTTAGGATCTTATTTTGAAACCTATAACCGGAAGTTACATATCTTACTATTGCTGCCTTGATGGTGCTCTGGGACTCGGGAGCTGAAGAAAAGAAGAGGAAAAAAAAGTCACCCAGCACTTGTGTGCGGAGACCAGGGAGTAGCGTACAGGATCACCTCAGGTTTCTCTTTTTTAAACCGAAGTAAGTTACTTTCTTTGAGAACTATTTACGTAACTAATGACACACGCGCAGCAAGTTTACAGCAAGTTATTTCGCGCTGGAAAAGTTGCTGTCATAAACTTGGGAGGATGATTTCTTGCCCGACCTGGTCCGTCGCTCTCCTGCTGCCTCTGCTGGTCTCAGCCCAGTACCAAGGGGACAGCGGAATAGTGGTGCCGGAGCATGGTTTCTGTCAGCCCATCTCCATACCTCTTTGCACGGACATAGCCTACAACCAAACCATCATGCCCAATCTCGTGGGCCACTACAACCAGGAGGACGCGGGGCTCGAGGTGCACCAGTTCTACCCTCTCGTGAAAGTGCAGTGTTCGCCCGATTTGAAATTCTTCCTGTGCTCCATGTACGCGCCCGTGTGCACAGTCCTGGAGAAGGCCATCCCTCCCTGCAGGTCCATCTGCGAGAGGGCTAAGCAGGGCTGCGAGGCTCTCATGAACAAGTTCGGCTTTCAGTGGCCGGACCGCCTGCGCTGCGAGAACTTCCCGGTGCTGGGTAACGGGCAGATCTGCGTGGGCCAAAACGACTCCACCGCCGCCACCGTCCCACCCGTCATCCCCGTGCTGGGCACCCACGACCTCACCGACGTGCCCGCGCACGAGACGCCTTTCCGTTGCCCGCCCGTGCTCAAAGTGCCCCCCTATTTGAATTACAAGTTTTTAGAGGTGGAGGACTGCGCCGCTCCCTGCGAGCCGTCGCGCAGCGGTGGATACATGTTTTTCAGCGACAAAGAGATCCGCTTCTCCCGCATATGGATTCTGGTCTGGTCGGTGCTCTGCTGTGCGTCCACCCTGTTCACGGTGACCACGTATTTGGTGGACATGCAGCGCTTCAGGTACCCCGAGCGGCCGATCATCTTCCTGTCCGGCTGCTACACCATGGTCTCCGTGGCCTACATCGCCGGCTACTTCCTGGGCGACAAAGTGGTGTGCAACGACAGCTTCAGCCCCGAGCGCTACAAAACCATCGTCCAAGGCACCAAGAAGGAAGGCTGCACCATCCTCTTCATGATGCTCTACTTCTTCAGCATGGCCAGCTCCATCTGGTGGGTCATCCTGTCCCTCACCTGGTTCCTGGCGGCAGGTATGAAGTGGGGCCACGAGGCCATCGAGGCCCACTCGCAGTACTTCCACCTGGCGGCCTGGGCGGTGCCGGCCGTCAAAACCATCAGCATCCTCGCCATCGGGCAGATCGAGGGCGACGTGCTCAGCGGCGTCTGCTTCGTCAGCCTGGGCAGCCTGTACCCCCTGCGGGGCTTCGTGCTGGCGCCGCTCTTCATCTACCTCTTCATCGGCACCTCCTTCCTGCTGGCGGGCTTCGTGTCGCTGTTCCGCATCCGCACCATCATGAAGCACGACGGCACCAAGACGGAGAAGCTGGAGCGACTGATGGTGCGGATCGGGGTGTTCAGCGTGCTGTACACCGTACCCGCCACCATCGTCATCGCCTGCGTCTTCTACGAGCAGGCCTTCCGCCCCCACTGGGAGCGCAGCTGGGTCAGCCACAACTGCAGGGGGCTGGCCATCCCGTGCCCCTCGCAGACGGGGCCCCGCATGACCCCGGACTTCACCGTCTACATGATAAAGTACCTCATGACGCTGATAGTGGGGATCACCTCGGGCTTCTGGATCTGGTCCGGAAAGACTCTCCACTCGTGGCACAAGTTTTACACGAGGCTGACAAACGGCAAGCAAGGAGAGACCACGGTGTAGAAGGACGGGGGGACTTGTCACGTGACAGGCGAGCGGCCGCACGTAGGTTCCTCATGGCCACAGGTGCATGCCAGGCCCAGGGGTCAGGGTTTGGCAAAAAGGGCAAGCTGGAAAAACAAGGACTGAGCCGGAGCGTCTGAACAAATAACAAGCGTGGCTATTGGATGCCATGTGCTGAAATGCTCCCCCCCCCCCCCTCATAAAGTCACCATAAGCTCACGCTGAGTGATGATCCGGCAGCCGAGGAACAATGAGGAATGGCGGCGTTTTCTCCCAGTAAACGTCTCGTATCTAATTCAGTGGAATTGTAAATAGTTTTTGTAAAAACATGAAATTATATATTTGTATTTATAGAAAGTTAACACTTTTCCCTGTCTGCCAGTGTACAATATTCACTGCACTGTATGAATGCCACATACTGTAGATCTAGACTTGCTTCTTTTTTAATAATAATTGCTGGTTTAAAATTACATTGTTTTTGTATGGCTTAAAAGAAGATTTCAGTATATCAAATTACTCCCAGGAAGCTTTTTTTGTTTCAACCCAAGACCTTTTTTGCCGACCAAATAAACATGTAATGTACAGAAATAACCAACTATGAATCAAATGCTTTATTTTGCTTTTCCTTGTTGAATGGCAACAACTGTGTTTCTCTTTACTTCTAATGTTGACAATTCTTCAATGATTAAATAATATCATGTCCCTTACTTTGCTCTAGGACCAGCATGGTGTTTTCTCGAGGGGGGGGGGATTAGTGGGTTATTGTCACACCTCAACAACTGTTGCCTTCGACCCGGCAGTAAAGGAAACCTTTGTATTTCTTAATGGAATTAAGCTTGTTTTCACACACTGCAACCCTCCAACGGAGTGCAGTGCATGCCGGGACAATTGGACACACCTCTGCTGTTACATTCTGCGATGCCTCACATCCAAGTGTTTAATGACTCTCACGCATTCACATGAGCGTCGCCTCGGAGTGCCAAACAAAACAGGGTCCCCTTTTATTAGCCTGTTGTTGGAGAGCTTAAATCAACGGGATTAGAAAGCCTCTGCCTCTCTGTGCTCGAGGGGTGGGGGGGAAGGGGGGGTGGTGTTGAGGGGGGGGGGGGCCGTGGTCGTTCAGGTTTCGCCGTGGTGTTGCTCACTACAAGTCGGAGCCCATGGCTGAAACCGAACCTTTCTCTGCGGTGATGTCATGAAGTAGATGGGTGTGTAGGAGAAAGTCAATCCTCTCGCCCCGGAGCGAAGGCTTCGGGGGCCTGCAGAGAGAACGCCACTCACATACAGGACACTACCGCCAGTGCATTCCTATGGTCGCCCCGGTAATAATCGGCACGGTGGGCTGCGTCTCTCTCTCTCCAGGCTACAGCGTGATTTCTGATAGCGATAACGTGTGGTCAAAAAACGCGCCATCAACAGTGCTCATGGCCGCTTGGACGAGTTCATGTCTTTCTCGTACATAACAGACAGGTAAGAGGTGAAAACTGATACCCCGAGGAAGGGAGGGTGGGGACTGGAATGCATAAATCTCTGCCTCCCACCCTCCTCCCCTCCTCCCTGCTCAGATGATTGGGGGGAATGCGTCAGTGGAGCGGTGCCGGGCCTTCGCCCAGTGACAGACAGTCTCCTGTGCGGCGCTCACTTCAAAGCGCCGCTGAAACCCGACTAGCTCCTTGTAAACAGTGCCGCCTCGCCCGAAGGCCCACTTCCTGCGCTTAACTCGGCTTAATGGCTGGCTTGTTTGGCTTTTCACCGGAGCAGGGAGACGAGTGAAGAGCGAGGGGATGAGGACAGGCGGCGTGGGGTGGGATATGTGTGTGTGTGTGTGTGTGTGTGTGTGTGTGTGGAGGGGGGTTGGAGAGCGAGATGGTTTTTAGGTTTTATGGAAGTGGGGGGAGGGGGCAGTTGGAGAGCATGATGGAAAATTTGATTTGATTTGGTTGCCTTTGTCTTTTTCCAGGGGAAAATAGAATGAAAGAAAAAGGAGAATCTCAATTAGATGTGTGTGTGTGTATGTGTGTGTGTGTGTGTGTGTGTGTGTGTGCATATGTGATTTTTGTGAAACTGAACAGAGCGTCCAAACTAAACGCAATCAGATGCTCAACCTCTAACTCTGGTCAGGAAGAAAAAACAAAACTTTTCACAATGTCCTTTTTCTCACAGAAAAGCTCGCCTTGTGCTGTCAAGAGAGATTCTACCCAGAGGCCTCTCCTGTACGCGATGGGGGGGGGGGGGGGGGGGGGGATGAAATAAAACCCCACCGTGCGAAACTGCTCTAATTAACTGTGCAGCAAGGTGGTGCCTGTCTGCAGTCGATCCCTTGCTCTTTAATGTCGGTGCCCGGTTTTCCAGCCGTCTCCCTCCAGCCCCCGTTGTTGATCTCGGATCTTAAATCTTGCATGCAGCCGTTTCCTGCTCGCTCGAAGGCAAGAAGGGGCAAGCAGAGGATCAAGGGGGTAGGAGAGGAAGAATGCTCCAGGAGTAGATATTATGATGTCGCTCCGACGGGGAGGAAGGCCTCCTTTGGCGTGTCAGAAGGTTCACGTCGTTAGTTCACAAGTTTGTTTGAACATGAAATGAACTTCTTTTTGACTGTATGATAATTACATCAGGCCCTATGAAGGGGCTTGCAAAACGGACAACGGAAATCATGGGGTAGAGAGAAAAAAATAAGAGGAGAGAAAGGAACAGCCAGCCAGACATAAAGTGAGTCTGTTTCTAATCAAATCTTGGCACCAACTCAAGAAGAACTCTTACTCAAGATTAGCTGCAGTCATACATTTTCCCAACCAGAGGAGAGCAGTTTCTCCAGCGCACGTACCGTATCTATCCGTCTCGCTCCCCCCTTGACGTCTCAACGGGAAGTTCAATGTTCTTTCTCCTCCTATCATTGCCCTCAGACGCGACCACTGTGAGTGGGACAGAGCGTAGCAAGCCGGCAGGATTACAGAAAAGGTTTAAGTGTGCGTTTCGGTTTCTAAATTTCAAGGCCTCCAGCCATAAATGTTGGTCCTCAGTCATTCCGAGGAGCCATTTCTCTATTCACCGTGCCTCCACTCAAATCCTTCTTTTCTTTATTCATGTACTTGGCATTTTGTTTTTAAGATCTTTTTGGGGTTTTTTCAAGATAAGACACTAAATCTAAAGGATTGTCCTCCTGGTCTCTTTTAGGCCCGCAAAATGCCTTTACAAGATGTCCAGCTGCCTTGAAATCCCTAAACACAGCCTTTCATACCCCATCGCCGAAATAATCAGGCCAACATGCGCAGGCCTCGCATGCAAAGAGCAAAGATAGGCTTCCTAACTTCACATTCTTGGCGGCTGCTTTTCATGCCTCACGAACACCATTTGTCTGGGATTTTTTTTACTGGGCAAAAGGTTGGAGACCACTCAGGGGTAGCTTTGACAAGAAAACAAACAACAGGGGGGGAGAGGGGGGGGTGTTATTTGGCCCCCTTGTCCTTCGGGGCGAGGGAGTGCCCCACAGCCTCCCCAGCTGCTGAGCGGAGAGGTGCAGACAGCTGCGTGACAGATATTTTGGGAGGCCCGCATCACGCCTGGGATAATAATGGGCTAGAACGGGAAGAGCCGCGCGGGGGGGGAGGGAACGGTCACCGTGCATCCAGACACCGCACACAGGCGGGCCGCTTCCATGGCGCAAGAAGCAAATGACGGCACGAGGAGGGACGAGGTGTCTGAAGGTGGTTCGAGCGGAGCTGGCCGTGAGTAGCTGAGTAGCCGTGGAAACCCGACCCGCTCTTACCTGTTGAAATAATGTTACACAAAGATTTGGTATGACAATGTCTGCAGCTCTCAGACACAAAGCCACAGAGATGGATCCCGTTTCAGAGTATGAATACACTGACAGCCGGAAAGCATTGTGCTCAGCGCGTCGGGTTTCATCAATGTCATCTAGAGTGAGTTGTCTACTTAGAGTGACACATTCTGTCATTTTTTGACTGATACGCATAGACCGTATCAGCAGATACAATGACGCCTTTGTTGTATTTTATTTTGAAACTCACAGACCTACAATTCGACCAACCCCCCCCCCCCCACCTCCTGAGCAGTGTGAAAAAAAAACACAGCACTGTTCAATCCACTTTGTTCATCGTGGGCTTTAAAAGGAGTCCCAACACCCTTTCAATGAAACACCTGTGCAGGTAGTCACTTTGAATGAACCCCCTGCAGACAGACCACGAGGCAGTGAAAGACTTCTTCTCCTGGTGGAACGCTGCAGCACATCTCACCGCCTCCACGTGAGCGGAGGTGTGTACTAGGCAGTGACTCTCTCCCGTTTGGCCCCAGCGAGGCCTCGGGCTTCTTTCGACGATGACTTATTGCATTGGCTCCTCTCTGGCGAGCACCGCCCCCCCCCCCCCCCCTTCCCCCCACGCACCCCCCCATGCTTTAACGGAGGCGCTCTTAACAGCACTTTCTCAGGAATTTACAGCCCCTCTGCCGTCCAGGAGAGCGAGGGAGGCACACTGCGGCCTTGTCCCAACAGAGCCGGCAGTGGAAAACGCACAGCCTCGGGCAAAGTGTGTGTGTGTGTGTGTCCATCGGCCCCTCTGTGTCTGTTTGTGCTCACTCAGCTCCATGTGCCTTCTGAAGCTCGGGTCCAAAGCCGAGTGAGTGAGCGAGTGGTTTAGGAGGGCTCCGGTTGAGTAGGTTCCCCTCTGTAATTTCCCTCTGTGCACGGCCTAATCGCTTCCATATGGGCCCTCGCCGAAAAACACAGCGGTGGAGGGGCCTCACGGCGAGTTAAACACACCTCGACTCACAAACGCACCCGCTCGGGGAAAAGAAGTACTGCCAAGCCTGTCCACCAGCGCATCAGAGGGCGGGTTACTTTTAGTCCGTCTAATGTCGCTGGTATTTTTCAGATTTGGATCAAAGAATGTAGAACTTATGGGAATACGTAGCTGCACAACCAACCACAAAGGTCTAAGAACGGCATGCAAACTAGATTGAATTGGAGTGTTATAATTTCTAAGTGAGCAGGAAGGCCAGCGGTCATTAGCGATTCCCTTCACAGGTATTCAGGAGTTTGGGGGTTCTGGGGCGGAGGGTCACGGTCAATGTGTGAAAGCCACCAGAGCAGCAAACAACACCTCGTTTTGCACAACAGGGACGGCGTTTTAAAGACACCTCCACCGAGCTCATTTGCTCTTACAGCAGCAGGGAAGTGAAACTGTAAAATAAAAAAACCTCCCCGAAGCGCTGACTGAGGAGAATCTATTTGAGGAAGTTTGTACTTCTAACAAAATGCAAAGACACAGACTATGTGACGTGATGTGAACCGTGACTGAGTTCTGATATCAAACCTTTCAGTCAAAGATCCGATGACACTTATGGACGTAATGTTGTTACGGTGAACGACAACCTCTGCTGTTTCTATTTACTGCTACAACATGCGCTCCATCCAAAACAAGGCCCCATCCACCGACCCGCCCTCTTCAGTATGCAGTATTCAGTATTCAATAGTGAGTGTTGGTGTGAATGTAGGACTTCTCATCAGTCACTGGTCAGCTGAAGTGCTACATTTTTCACAACACCTCATAACATTCACTCCTAAAAGTAGCGTGTGTATGTTTTTATGCATTATTAAGTTACTAAACCCCACAACGCTCAGCTATGCTCGAAAAAGGTGGGAATAGAAAATGTGGTGAGGAGGTGAAAAAAATGTGCTGTTCTTCAATCAAAAGTCCTACATTCAATATGAATTGAGGTGCAAAATTATAACTAAAATACATACATACATATGTTAATCTGTTATTAAGCACCATTATGGACCTTTCTGATATTCACAAACAAGGACCACACCGGCAAATGCAAGCTTTAGCAGATTTATTATAAACAATCAGATGCAAGGCCCGAGCTCTGTGTCGCTCGCCCGGACGGTTGAATGATGGCTGATCCCCTCAGGACCCTACGTTAAGACAGATAGTTACTTTGTTAAGCATTTAGATAAGGGAAGGGCACCGCATATATATGAGGGGCGAGAGGGATCGGTGGGGATTTGGGGGATTTGCAGGGTGGGGTCGAGCCGTCGTCCTGGTCCCAAAATACGGAAGGATCATCAAGTGGGAACACCGGGGATTAAGAGGACACGCCTTATAGCGTGGAGAGAGGAGAAACTCTGCTCCTCTTTGTCCTTTCCTTTTAGGAAACCGATTGGCACTTAATTTCTCTGGGAATGGTTAAACTCCTTGTGTCATGGGAGTAAGCTTTAGTATAGTTCATTCAAAATGGTCAATTAGTTAACTATTAAATGTCAATTCAGGAAAGAAGTTTTATGAGTAAGCAGTTCTAATAAGAAAACGTTATCTTTACAAGTCAAAGCTTTCACATTACTAGTTCTCAGCAGGCTGAACTACAAAACTTTTATTGGACGCTCGCATTTACAGACTGTCACTGCTCAGAATATTTCAAACTGGTGACATATTTCGTGTCATCATTAAATAAATCAACCGTCCGGGTCACAGTGATTTGGCATTCCTTTTCAGCCGGCCCTGAAAAAAAGCACATTATGTTAGTAAGATCATAAAAAAGTTCACATGGAGGGACATATTTCGGGCAAGAGAACTTAGGAAGCAATCTAATGCACAATGTACGTATACGTCCTCTAGGTGGAGCTAGTGTCTTCTTTCTCGGTCTACTGAATAAGGGTCGTTAGCTCAACCTGCATAGATGATTCATGTAAATTGGGCATGAGGGTCTCTTGTTTAACCCTTTGACTGCTGTGTTTGCTGGATGGTTCATTATGTTTAATGGAGGAGCCAACCTGACTCAACCGGATCTTCACACTGGCTTGTTAGACATTAGCATCAAGGCATTTTTTTGGCTCCTGCTCAAAAAATGCATGACCCATAATGAAAAAATGTATCTTTGCAACCATATTTGAATAATACAATAAAAGGCAACACTTGTAGGATTTCTCAGATGTGTAAATATCATTATATATGTATCAGATTAGAAGTCAATGAAGGTGGCAGACTGCACTGCAGGGTTTCAGGTTTGCCTCAAATTAAAAGCACTTTCAGGATGATTATCCTGTTGGATTTATAATATTATAGCTCGAAACCTCTACCAGATTTGTGGCACAATACGTTAACATTCTCTCTGCTATGGTTGATTTTAATAAAGTGAGGGACAGATTTTTAGAAATGTTTTAGTACAACCGATCAGGCGAGAGCTTCCGAATTGATCGATATGTGACGAATTGGCCGATTAGCGTGATTGACACCTCATTGGAGTCATTAGAGCCCGTAGAATGTAGCTATTTCTGTTGAAATTAGATCGAGAGCACTATTGGCCAACCAGGATCAGCACAGTAATGTGGGGAAGGGTATGGACGCGTAACCTTTGAACCTTCCACCAAAGAACAAAGGTTTCTAAAAGCTCCCAGATTACTTGGAATGGGACAAAGGAAGTTGACTTATTATAGTATCCTGTGGTTTGGCTACTATCAAAGACATTTCATAGCGAACTGCTTAGCAGGGATGTCAAACTCGACCACACATGTGGCCAAAATCAAATACACAAGTCAGAGTTGCGAGCCAAATGTTTTCTCCCCATTAAAGGGTTTTTCACTTTTGGAGAGTTTTTCCTGTGCTGATGTGAGGGTTTACTTTAAAAACAGAATGTTGAATTTTAGATGAAAGTATCACTTGTTTTTGTTTAAATATACCTTTTCTATATTGGCCTGGTCTGGTCTGGTCGTCCCCACGTGTGCCTTTAGGTCTCGCATTCCGCCAAACAGCGCGGAGGTCGTCGTTGGTGACGCGTGATCGCGTGCTTGCTCTTGTTTAGATTCTGTATTGAAAACATCTGCTCGCACAGATGTGTGCTCCCAAACGTAGACACAACACGAGCAGCGCGACGTCGGCGCTGTGGTATCAAAACAGCGGGCGATGAGCGGTGAAAGGCCTCCATGGCGACATTCGGGGAACTTTGCTGATACGCTGACATAATTCATGGCAGAAAAAAGGTTGAAACTAAATTGGGAAAATTACTTTTGCTGATCTCGTTGAGGCCCGTTTAACATCTGACCGAGGCACCAGGAGAAGCCAGAAGGTTGCCGCGACAACCTGTCTCAGCCGGCTCCTGTTATAAGTCGGTGTCCGTACATACGTGTACAGGACACCGATTGAATGGTGTTTTCCATCGTAGAGGTGCTTCAGGACGGCAGCCTCCTCCACCTGCTGCAACAGGAGGACCGGGCTCCGACATCAACTTCACGCCTCACTACGACACGCCGATCACGGGCGGCTTGTGGGTAAGCTCTCGTATGACTTACGATGATTGCGCAGGTGTCCGTGACGGAGGCAACGTGACACTGTTTCTTATTCTTTCAGTGCGTTTGCATGTGATTTTATAACCGTATTTTTTCCCCCCAACTTCTGTCTTTTATGTCTGTTGTTTATCTTTTTCCCCTTCTGCAGTAAAGTCGAGGGGATGCAGAATGCCGTAGTCTCAGCAGTGATATATCCTACTTTGGAGTTGGAGTGGTTTTTGTCATCAGAAACTCCACCAGGCTACGTTAAGGGTTCAAGGTTCATTAAACACAGACTGCCATGAATACCGATGAGGACCGTAGACTCTTTTATCTTTGAAAGTGATCATGGACAAAGAAAACTAACCATGGATTGATTTGAATTGTTTTTCCCTCTTTCTTTTTTAGAACCTGTCGGCTCCCCAGATGTTCACGAGCTGGTTCTGTCAAAAGAGGAATTCCAGAGTAGAGAGAGGGACAAAAGGGATGTTTACTCCACAGTCATTAAGAACAGGAAAGTGAGTGCTCACTTGCACCCTCGAAAAAAAACAAACAAGCTTATCAAATTCCTGCTCAATCAAAACATAGCCCACGTGTTTGTGTCAACCGTCTCGTCCTCCTCCGGCAGGCAGGGGACACTTCTCATGTCAAAGGGGACAACGAGCTCTGCCTGCAAGCCCTGATCACCGAGGAGTCAGAGAAGGAGAGCTTCACAGCCGTGGTGATCAGGGGAGTCCTACCGCAGATCATTGCCTTCTTGGAGGGAGGTGGACCAGCTGGCGTGAGTTTGCTCACTGACAACATCCAAACGTGTTCACTTGAAAAGAAAAAAGATCCCATTTCAGCAACCTGTATCACCATTACATTCATGGAGTCAAGGAAAGGATGCTAACAGCTGCTCTCTAAAATTGACATTCAGGTGAGGCTGATTTTATCAGAGTACACAATTTGTTGACCTTTGCAGAAGCCGTCTCAGCGGACTCCTTTTATTTATTTAAACAGGTCACTTTGCGTGAGAAGCCTCCCAAATGTCCTCACGCGCTGAACCTGCGGGACGACGACAAGCAGACGCTGTTCCCGTTTTTTTTTTCCCGTCCCTAATTTAAAAAACAAACAAACAAAAGAACCTCCAATGTGTTCCTGAACCTTTTGAATTTTTGATTTCCACAGAAACAAAGAGGTACATTTCTCAAAGAGTTTACGTAAGGGTTGAAAAAAAGAAGTTGACAAGTACGTGGGTAGTGAGGTGAAAGGGGAGGGTCTTTAGCGCCGTGAGGCGCGGGTGGTAGTGGGGGTTGAAGGTTTTTTTTTTATTTTTATCTGTGCGAAGTTTACCTGTGCTGTGATCTTGTCGGACATCTCATGTCAGGGAAAGGCTTTCTCTTTGCTTGGCATGAAAAAAGTGATTTTTTTACCTGAGATAACAAAGTTTGCCTTTAAACTTACTCATAACCGTAACACACACCGGTTTGTCTCCTCGTAGTGCGTCTCCCGTCTTTTCTTACATTTTCTTCCTTCGGCGTGAACTTCTCGCTTCTTGGACATTTTGGGATCGATATTTGCCGCCACCCCCCTTCGCTGGAAAACTCTGCATTACCGGACTCGCGAGACGTCACTTTGCGGGTACAAACAAGTGAACTGCATTGTGGGAAATGTCGTTCGTGAGCAATGTGCCCTTTAAATTAGAATATACCTTATTTGAGCCAATCATGTGCATTTAAAGCCGTCGCGGGTCAAATAAAATGGCGAGGCTGGGCTTGAGTTGACACTAGGGTCTAAGGTAAGCTCATTTCACAACTAAGTTAGGCAGCTTCGGTAGAAAACCCATCGCTGTTGTTGATGTGCTTTGGCTCTGGTTTGCTGAGGGTTTCACCAGAGAGGTGATAGCTGCAACTGTGCAGAAGCTGTCGTTTGTGTTTTTAGTTCACTACTAGTGAAGTTAGGACGAATTTTATTTTGTGTGTTTGGAGCATGTAAATATGGCTTATATATTTAATTATTGTATCCCTGCTTCCATTTTCCCACCTCGTTTTAATTTTACTTTTAGATTTCATGTCATATTAGAGAATGCTGCTTTGCAATTCAATATTGATTCCATAAATATTAGCATAATTTCATCATAAACTAATTAAATAACTTTCTGTTCACCATTACCATTGTGATACTAATAACTGTGTTTCTGTGTTTGATTTAATTTCACCCACTTTTTTCAACTAAATTTTATATCTTAACGTCACCACTCACGTTGCGTCTGCCTTCTTTTTTTAAATCCAGCAAAAATTCCTTTGCCTTGTCATGACTCCTTCCTTCAGTCTGCTGTGATCTCCAGTCTACATCTACATCCCCCCCCCCCTCGTGTTTAGAGTAAGGACTCACAGGGGTGAATAGTGTGTCTTTTTTTATTATCAAATGTCAGTGTAGTTCAAGGACAGAGAGCAGACCAAACTACCTGCACGCCTACCATCGACTGGCAAATACCTCAGCACACGCAGGGGGGGGTAGATGAATTAGTCAGTCCCCATGTCCCCTCCTGCTTTAGCTTGTTTTGTGTGTAGTAAGTGGCCCCATGACTACATCTCATTAGTAATGCTCCTACAGGGCCTGGGCTCTGTGGCAGAGATGCACGATGTGTCCGTTGCGATGTGCGATTTTGTTCTTTAGGCTACTGCGAAATGGCCCTTTATGGAATTACTCACACTATGGTGCCGTGATTATTATCATTATTCATAAGGTCGTTCAGAGCCTGCGGCTGCATGTAGAGATCGTTCTCCAGTAAATGAGGGGGTTAAAGGGTAAGTCTCTCCTGCTATCTGACCGTGGTAACCTGTCGAGTAAATATGTGAGTGACGTGATCCTTAACAGTGGCAGGGCCTGGACACTGAAACATGATGTCCACATCATCCCAATGACCTGACAATGGTCCCTGTGTGTGCGGCCTTTTGGTAAATGTTTGATTTGAGGAATTCTTCCCTCACAGAAAGCAAAAACAAGCCCCTCGCAGTGCTTTTCTGTGTGGTCACTGATGTGGAATTCAGAGATCAGACGTGGGAACTGGCCGGGCGTTGTAGCCACATCAGCGGGCCTCCGTCCCGGTTGGGAGTTCATCCCCAGCATAGAAGACGCAGCTTGTGCGATCCGTTGTGCCGAATGTATTCATACGTTTATCAGGGGAATGACAGCAGGCGTCTCGCCAGACATCCACGGTTACCACAGCATCGGGTGGATCTGTTGAAGTCACTCCCGGGGGAACGGCACGGTGTGTGTAAATATGTGACACTGTGCTGTACCAGGGGTTGGCGCTCACACTTACAAGTGTGGGATTTATGAGCCTGTCATCCACAACAAGTGCTTTCTTGTTTTCTTTTTTTCTTCAATCCAAGGGCGTGACATAAACCGTTGCGTCACCGGCATCACAAAGGTCGACTGCAGCATTGATAAGTGAGCAGGAATCGATAAACACAATACAACCTTTGGCTGGGTGGGTAAGTCCCCTCCCTTTCTCCTGCTTTGTCTCTCCTTGTTTGTGTGTGTGTGTGTGTGTGCCTCTTTAGCCTTCATAATAAAGGCAGGGGACGGGGCAGTTTTGGGGTGGGGGTGGGGGGTTCGTCCCCACAGGGTCTTTAGGAGAAGGAGGTGGCCGCCTCGCCCGAGAAGGCCAAAGAAAGAGAGAATTGTGGTAGGTGGAGTTAGAGTAGATAAGAGGAGGGTGAGAAAGTGGAGTTTGAACATGTGCACAGAAGGGGGAGTGAGGGCTGTCTGCGGGGAGAGTGTGGTGTGTTTTTTTTTTTTTTAATTCAGAGAAAGCCACACAGCATCGAAGGAAGGAAGTGTGATAACCGGCTGGGCAAATGACTGCGTGAACTGTTCAGTTTGTTCCGTACGTACAGAGGCCATTTCTGCGTACCCCGCGCCGACATGAACGGCGAGGCCAGCCAACAGCGTCATGTGACGACCTTCAGGATGCACCTCAAGCCGCACAGAGCACCGGGCGCACCGACTGGGAACCGACCGGGAGCGGGTGACACCAGCGAGCAACGTATTGACGCACATGGTAAGAGCTGCAGGGGATCTGAGGACGTGTGTTGATGTTGATGTTTTTTCACAAGAAACTGAAATTACACACACACACAGGAAATTGTGTTTTAAAAGTGATTAGTTTGATCTGATCTTTTTTCATTTTCATCTTTCTAGCGCTAAAAGCTTAACTGCACATCACCTCTCTTTTGCATCATCTTCAGTTTTGGACATGTGAAAGTTTTGCTGGGTTTCTGTGAAACTGAAAGGCTTAGTTTGAAACTGTAAATTGTGGCCCCGCACCCACGCACATGTCTAGCAGATGACGATCTTCTTAAATTTCAAATTCTCTGGAATGGATAAAACCTGCTACATTGTTTCCAAAGTTTCATGTTCAGACGCCACCTAAAGGGTTTTTATTCTCAACTTGTGTGCTTCAGTTTTCAGGGACAGCATAAAAAAAGGTCTAAGTGAAGTGTGATAATCCGCCTTCTAGTGATTGCAGCTCAAAGTAGTAAACTTCACATAGACTTGTAAACGCTGGCTAAAGGTTGACAGTAAGCCCATAACCCACTCATCTGTAAATAGCGTAAACCGAGTTAAGGTCCTGCACAACACCCGGCTTAATAGGAAGTCATTGTACTGGTGAGACGGGTCGACCAGCTCTCATCAAGGTCTTTACTTAAACCGCTTCAAATTCACAAAACGGACAAGCTCGGTCCCGAGCCCCATTACAAAAGGAGAAGAATTTTATCTATCTCCTCTGGGCCGTCAGCCAATTTAACAAATCCATCTATCGCCCACAAGATCTTGTGAGGGAGAGACAAGGCTCGTCTCTCTGCATGCCACAAGATCATCTTCCCTGATTTGTCCTTTGTTCTTCTCCCTGAAGAGATCAGCTCCAGGTGTGTTTCATCCCTGGCTGGAATGTGGGTTCTTGTAATTACCTGGCCCCTCGGGGTGAGGGTCAGCTTCGGTCAGCTTGCTGTGCTGAGAATGGTTTCGGGCTCTGCTGGGGGCTTGCAGTTCCAGGAAATGTCTATCCCTGGGCTTCCAGTTGGGATCTGGCTCTGGTTTCAATTTTGCATTTAAAAACAAAATGCAAAAAAAAAACTCTTGCAATCTAGTCAATGATGAGCTGAATTTATGTGATATTTATATGAGTTTTTATCAAAAGAGGTTGCAGCTGTGTGTAACTGTCGTAGATGAGAGCATGGAACAAACACTACCATTTTCATCACGCACTTCGAGCAGGTGTCACTTCTCATTTAACACGAGGTCAAAGACCTCAGTGTCAGGAAGCAGAAGTTCAGTGTGCGCAGTCTTGTAAACACACTTGTTTGTGGTCCCACTTTACAGAGGACAGAAATAAAAGGGGTGGGTGGGGCGGGAGGGGGCCTTTTAGATGCAGTTAGAAGTCTGTAAACCTTGTGCGTCTCACCTCCTCCGCATGCAGGCTCTGTCGGCTTCTCCGCCCCCAGACGTCTGGATGCCCCCGTCTTCGTGGAGCCACTGCAGGACTGCTGCGTGGACGAAGGAAATGACGTCACGCTGCGGGGGGTTCTCGCCGGGAGTCAGCCCATCAAAGTGTCGTGGTTACACAATGGTGAGCTGGGGCAATTCGGATTAGAGCAACACACGGTCTTTAAACAGGCCGGTGTGCAACCGATCAAGCCTTTATAGTTTTTCAAGCCAAAACAACTCAGTTCACAGTTGTCACGTGATCTGTTTACAATTGCATGTCAAAAAGCAAAGGGTCTCCAGGCTTGAAGACTGAAGATGGGTTTATGATGGGGGTGTGTGTGTGTGTGTGGCGCCTCTCTTCAACCGATGAGAGGGTTTCTAGTGTGCTTGTTTGCTCCTATGGGCAGGTGAAGTGGCCCGTTTTGGGACTCCATCTTTCAATGGCAGGGAGACCAGTTTCTCCGTGAGGGAATGCTTGCCGGAGGACGCCGGCGCCTACACCTGTTTGGCGGAGAACGACGCGGGGAAGACGTCCTGCTGCGCCGCCGTGTTTGTGAGAGGTGAGGGAGGTGATGCTCGGTTCCACATTCAGGAAAATATTCATTATGTTGGTTCCGCTGATCTATAAATAAATCAATAAGTGGGAGTTTCATTTATGTTCCTCTTTCTGACATCGGATCCAGACTTTGAAACTATCTGCAGTGTGCAGAATCGGGTCTCCTCCGTCCAGACTTCTGCTTTCAAGAGCTTTGTGGGAAATGGAAGGTCCCCACCGGCTCCCACAGGCAAGCTGCAGCAGTTCAACGGCTCGGTTTGCGCTCCTCCGGCGGGCTCTGATAAGCTTTGCCCAGTCTCCTCTCCAAGAGGTATTCATTAAATTGCTCATATCACATGTTTTGACATCTTTGAGTCAATTTACAAACGACTTACATTGACACTTCCTTCACTTCCCTGCAAACAAGTCGATGCACAAAGACCAACAATGTCTTTCTTCAGGACATACATGTTGTATTAATGCATAAAGGAAATGCATAATTTCCCTCCGGCGCCTGGTTGGTCGTCGTGTGAACCATTCAGGGATCAAGCAGGTCGTCCGCCGCAGCGATCCACCCACTAGAGCCTCTCACTCCCAAGCGAAACGCCATGTAGGGCAGTGACTGCGCAGTACAACGTGCAGAGTCTGTCGACTGATAGCCGTAGAACGGAAGGGCCGAGCCCGCCTCCCTCCCAATAAAGCCTACCTGTGCTTCTCCCGTCTCTGCAGAAGTCATCCCAAAGAAGAGGGCCAACTCTGAGTCAGGTGAGAGAAACCCTTCTCCTTTCCCACTACCTCTAGCGAAGGACTGAGCCGTGCACCTGTCGTTCCACCGTCCGCTCGCCGCCACGTTTCTCATCATTCATTCACCGCTGACTTGTGCTTCTTAATCTTATTTGTGTATTGTGTGTTTTTGTTACTTCTGGCGCTGCTGTGGTTTGCCCTGAAGGTGCTACACCTTTTTTTCCTCTTTACTTTGACTGTTGTTCCTCTTGTAATGTTGTCTGGCTCTAAGCTATTGTGCTCTACAAGGGAACTTTACCTTGGGGTGTAGGCTGCAACAACAAACAGAACCGATGATGTCATGTCTCTGTTCATGTAATACTGGTCATTATGGTTTTATGAATGGGATAAAAGGGATTTCTCGGGAGGCAATCATTTAGCATTCCTTTTTGAGAAGGTAAACTGTAAAGACTTTGAAACCTATCAGATTGTCTGTAGTCAAATTCCCCATCCTGATACCACAGTATTTGAATATTGATAGCTTGAGGGTAGATATTGACCCCAGCTCTCCATGTGGAATTTTCCCTACTAATGTAAATGCACGATGACGATATCTTACAAGAACACAAATGTGTGTTATATCCCTTCAGGACATTTGCTCAAGTAAATAGATGTGAGCTGGTGTGCAACATGTGCACTTGATTAACATAGTTTCACCCACTCGATCAAAGAAGGACTGGTTGTTCTTGTCTGGAGTAGGTCATCCGTGTTTTGCATGCGTTTCCAGCTGATGCACTTGGTCTGCTGTATGCTACAATACCAAGGGTCTCTGGGGAAGGTACATACTTGCAGTCTTAGAGTGCAGACCTATCTGACAAAGTACGTAATGCCACAGAACTACTTCTGTTTTTATCTCACACTTGCACAACGGATGGTTTCCTTCCAGTGTGGTGTTTTTAGGGCTTTAAAAAAAACACTCAATTCTTTTTTTTTTTTTTTTTTTTCTTTTTCCCCAGGGCTAGCATTACACTTCAAAAACCCTCCGCAGCACTTTGAAGTGACGGTGGGACAAAGTGCACGAGTGACGTGTTTATTCACCGGCCATCCTCCTGTGGCGTCGTGTTGGATCAAACACAAAGAACAGGTTTTCTTTTTTTTAAAGCCTCATTTAAAAAGTATGCACTCTTTCTCTCTGTGTTAACCTTACTCTCCTTCTGCCTAGATTGTGGACGGCCCAGAGCTGTGGACCGAAAACACCGACGGGAGCACCACACTGGTCATAGCGGAGGCTAAACCGGAGCACACAGGCCGCTACGCTGTCGTGGCGAAGGACCGCAGGAGCTCTGTAGAACACACGCTCACCCTCACGGTCATCGGTGAGGCCCAGACGCACACTTGGATCAGAAATTAAGTTGAGTTTTTTTTTAAAATGTATTTTTTACTCATCAATGCCGCTTATCTTCTCACCCAGAGAGGCCTCAGCCTCCGGCCTCCTGCCCCGTGGTCTGCGAGGAATCTGCCCACGGCCTCGTGCTGTCCTGGTCCGGCCCCTGCTACGACGGCGGCAGCGCCGTCCTGGGTTACGTGGTCGAGGTAAAGAGCCAAGGCGGTGCCGATTGGAGCGAGCTCACTGCCCAGTGCGAGAGCACCTCGTACAGAGTGTCCTCCGGGCTGCAGCCTCATCGGGAGTACAGATTCAGAGTGAGGGCCTACAACGCGGTGGGGGCAAGTGAGCCAGGACCAGAGTCGCCAGTGGTCACGATGGAGGGGAAAGGTGAGGCAACATGGGTCACTGATGCTGCAAAATCCGAGAACAAGCTTTGTATTACTGCCTTTTTTTCTCCTTTGTGTAGGTGTAGAAAAACCCAAAGAAGAAGGCGCTGAGCAAGCGTTTTCCTGTGTAGCGATTAACTCTTCACAGAAAGTCACAGATCACTACAGTTTGCAGGAGAGACTTGGAATGTGAGTAGATGTCGGGAACAAACATGACTCGAAAACGGGTTTCTTCGGAAATGCTGATGGGGGGGAAAGAAGGTTGACATTTACCAGCACGACACCTGGAATGTGTGGGTTTCAAGTCAGAGCCAAGTGTCGAAGAGCCAGGATTAGAATCCATGCAAGTAGAGGCACGGCGCTTTTGAATATAAACAAGTGCACTTGTCACTTAGACAGCAGAAGGCTCATGATCCTAGGTCTCAAATGGACGATTATTATACATTATTCATCATATTCTATTATAAACTTGTCTCTTTCATTAGGGGAAAGTTTGGCCTGGTGTATAAGCTCACCCACAAAGAGACGGGGCGCGTCAACGCAGGGAAGTTCTACAAAGGCCGACGGGCCAAAGAGAGGGAGGCGGCTCGCAAAGAGATCGAGTTGATGAACCACCTCCACCACCCCAAACTAGTTCAGTGCCTGGCAGCGTACGACCACAGGCCGGAGATGGTCATGGTCATGGAGTTGTGAGTATGGTCGTGGATGTGTTTTTTTTTTTTTTTTTTTTGATGCACATTTTGATAAACGGCGCCGTCTGTCCGTAGCATCGCGGGCGGGGAGCTGTTTGAGCGCATCGTCGACGACAGCTTTGTGCACACTGAGTCCGCCAGCGTGAGCTACATGCATCAGATCCTGGAGGGGATCGCCTTCATGCACAAGCAGAGCATCGTCCACCTGGACCTCAAACCTGAGAACATTGTCTGCGTCGACACCACCGGCACTTCCATAAAGATCATCGACTTCGGATTGGCCTCCAGGCTCGGTGGGTGGGGATGAAATGACACTCCCTGGATGTTCGCTTGACTTTCTGGTTAATTTCTCCAGAAGCTAATTGGGTGATTTATGTTTGACAGACTGCAACACTCCCCTCAAGGTGATGCATGGGACTCCCGAGTTTGTGGCCCCGGAAGTGATCAACTATGAGCCGGTGTTCTTCACCACTGACATGTGGAGCATCGGAGTCATCTGCTACATATTGTGAGTCACGCCTGCTCAACAACGAGCAACTTTTTTTTTATTAAACTGTTAAAAATACTTGCCATTTGTCCTTCTGTGCGTCTTATCACTCTTTCAAATATAATCGGACATTAGGGCACTCAAAGAAAGTGATACCCATCTTGAGTAATCTGGCCATATTATCCATAATATTGTGAAATGCTTGTGGTCAACCGCCTGTTTTCTGTTGAGTGTTTCAGACTTTTTAACGCCACCTAGTGTTCGTAGGGTGAAACGTCTTAATGTAGCCGCGTCCTTGTTCTTCGGGTCCTCAGGCTGAGCGGCGAGTCTCCCTTCCAGGGCGGCAACGACGCGGAGACCCTCGCCCTGGTCACGGCTGCCGAGTGGGAGTTTGATGAGGAGAGCTTTGAGGAGATTACAGACCAGGCCAAACATTTCATCAGCTCCCTGCTCCACAAAGACGCCAGGTGATCTCACAAAGGGACACACTGAAACGGAACACCTTCTCCACTGGGACCTAAGGTTAACACGCTGTGTGTCTCCTCCCCCCAGGCGGAGGATGTCCTCTGAGGAGGCGCTCGCCCACCCTTGGATGTCATTTGAGGCTGGAGATCAGGCCACCAACAGGAGTCTCTCCAAGGACCGATTGAAGCGTTTTTTAGCCAGGCAGAAGTGGAAGGTGACGCCTCAGGGCAGTACTTTTTCATGCTTTTCTTTGAGCTGGAGGAGTGGTTTTGTACTTTACTTTTCTTTCTTTCTGTCCATATAGAAAGCAGGTAAGGCCTTGTTGGCCCTGAAGAGAATGGCTCTGCTGTCTAAAGGGGAAACTTCAGCCTCTGCATCTCCTACCAGCCCAAGAGCAGGTGAGACGCTCGCCTTCTTCTGCCATCGTCTGATCCCGACCTTTTTGGTTCCCGGGTTTAATGCCCCCCCCCCCCCCCCCCCCCTCCATGCCGTAGACTCTCCCCTCAGCCCGGAGGCAAAGGATGCCCTGCAGTCCCTGGAGCTCAAGCTGCAGGGCCCACCCCAATTCACCCAGACCCCAGCGGACCAGACGGTGGACCGGGGCTCCAGGGTCCGTCTCTCGTGTCACCTCACAGGTACACGTGACTTCAGTTTGTCATATTTATGTGTCCTTTTGTTGTAGAGCAGCGACTTGGTTTAAAACTCAAAGGCAAAAAAGTATTTGTGGCCACATATAACACACACTCTGCTTTGTTTAAATCTGCCCCTCACCCCTCCACTGACCCCGGCAGGATATCCTGACCCAGAGGTCGTTTGGCTGTGTGGTGACGAGCCCGTGGTGGAGTCTCCCACTGCGCAGATAGAGTACGAGGAAGATGGCTGCTGTACTCTGGTCTTGGCCCAAGTTGGCCCCGAGGACAGCAACGTGTACACGTGTAGTGCCACCAATGACCACGGGGAGGCGTCCTGCTCAGCCAAGCTCGTGGTTCAGAGGTAGACTCATCAGAACTTCTCCTATGCAGGAATGACATGTATAAACCAATTGTTTTTGGGTGCCTTAAAGTTTTATTGTACATTGACATTTTAACACAAATGGGGACTAAACTGAATATATTTTAGTTGTTGCTATAAATACATAATGCATGTCTTGTGTATAACTTCTGAATATTGTTATAGAGCTACTCCAAGCATTTTTAAAGGTTGCTATTTCCTGATGGGACTACAGTACGGTTGTCCTAAACAATTCAAAACAAATAGATCTTACTTTGGCTTATGAGTGACTGATATTAAGGTTCAGCTACAAACCTTTCAACTGGAAATATGAAGATATGAGATCAGGTTTGAGCCATATAGTGAATATCTGATTTGGCATTTATGATAAACCTAGTCTTGTGTTTATCCCTTTTTTTATTTACCTGGAAGAAAAATGTGAAACAATGGAGGTTTGCACATTTTTTTAGTAGAGCTTTTAAAATGTATCATCCCCGTTGCTTTGTTTTTTCATGAGCGAGGCAACGATAATAAGACAGAGGGCAATGTGTGTCTGGGTGGCATTTGGGGACTGTACTTTCAAGCCACCTGAACTATTGATCGGGAAATCCTTAAAACCGCAGCTTGACTTGCCTTTTCTTTTATAGTTTATCAAAATATAAAAACGCATTCCTAAATAAACTTACTTAATTTTGTCCATTGTAAGGTAAAAGATGTTTTAAAGATGCCTTTTTGTTTCTAAATATTATTCATATTTCAAGGTGAAATACTTGTTTTGGGCCACAGTTTTGATCATTAATTTGACATTTACCACGTGATCGCACGATTAGTCCTCAAATGTTCTTTAATCTTTGTATATAAATAAGAGAATTTCACGTTCTGCACGGGTGTGAAATACACATTTAAAGTGGATGCTGAATTTGAAAGGGGTTGAAGATTACATTGTCATTACATGGTTGTGGAAATTCTTTTAAATGTGAGCTATTTTTACTGCAAACGCATGAAGACCGTACCGCTCATGCAGAGTAGCATGTCATGGTGGTGAAGCATAGAATAAGTTTCTCCAGAAGCAGATTTCCTAATGTGCTTGAGAGCATCACATGAATACTGACACAATTTTATTAAAGGGAAGAATTAAAATCCTTATTACGCCCCTTTAAATTATTTCCCCTGGTTGGCACGTTTACCTCAGTCAGGTTTTGCAGCGCAAGAACCTCTCGTCAAATATCCCTAGTTTTATCTCACAAGGAAGAGTGGAGAAAACAAGAGGCACCCGTTTCAGGAAACTGCTGGTTATAAACCCCTGAACAGCTTCATTAATAGTTAAACTGCAAACGCCACCAGGGATTTAAACAAAGCGTTTACAAATTGCTGTCAGACATGAAATTATAAAACATTACTGAAATCAAGCACCACGAGATGGTGGGATATGAATGACATATTATTTGACCTCGTTTAACTAGTCCTCAGACTGAAACTAAGGCCTAAAGTCCAAGGCATTAGATCCTGATCCCAAGTGTCATCGCCTGGTGAATAGTTAAGTGGAACAGTCTGTTAGGCTTGGAAAAAGTGTAAATACAAACAGGACAGCACTCTCCTGCAAGTTCATGTACAATTATGGGTATTTTTACTGATTGTCTTGCAGGGTCTCATGAGTTTATTTGAAATGTTTTAACTTTTTTGTAAACTGACCAAATTAAATGTTTGAATAAACATCCTTTACTCATGTTAATTCTAATGTGTCATCTGTGTCCTATTTTGACTTGGTTGACGTTTTCGTGCATTCACTGGTTAGTTTTTAAACCTCACATTGCAATGGTTTGTGGGTAATTCAGAATCTGCCAAGCTTAAAGACTCAAATCTGCCAGGGAGCGCTCTCCCCACTTGAATTATAAAAATATTAAAATGATTCTCCCACTGTGCTCATTTGAAAATGTTCCTGTGAACTGATTAATTACATGCAAAGCATCACTAAGCTGATCGATGAAGGTTAGTGTTGAAAAAGCACCTTATATAGCGTTGTATTCCTCCCAGCTCTGCAACAAACCTTTTGGTGTCATTGGAGACCCCCAGGCCAGCCTTGTGAGGGCGAAGCCCCCTTGGTGAAACTGACTTTTAGTCAGCCAATGTAAATCTACTTAAAGTTGAGTTTCCAAAAAATAGTCCCTGGACTGATCAGGAATCTGTAACCTTGGAAGCTGATACTTACTGGAGGTTAAGGGTCATTGAAACTAACAATCATGACAAGTCTCGTTCATCTAGAATGTTTCTCTGAACACAGTACTGGGATGTGACCTTCTGACCTCAATCACCAGGCCTTAAATCCAGTTTTGGTTTCAGGTCACATTTCCAAGCAACATTACAAGGATTCCAGTCATTTTTTGTGGCTAAAAAGATGTAAACCAAGCAGTATCTTATCTTAAAACAAGTAAACAGATATTGATGCGTTCTTGACTGGAAATTCTGGCATTCCCAGACACTGGTGCCATTGCAAAAAAAGGAGAAGCAATAAATGATGCCTGGATATGGATTTTGAAAAATAAGTTTATTTCACCAAAATAAAAGTTAAGTTACAAATAACTCAATCCTTTAAGATGTGTTGAGCTTAAACAATACTTTTGAAAACATGTATTCCTGACCTACAAGTAACTAAATATGTACATGCAAGCAAATAAATTAGTTTGGATTATAAATAACAGTAGATTAAATGTGCATGTCAACTAAAGAAAATGTGTGCAAAAAGAAGAACCAGCCTTCTGGTTCATTGTAGGTAAGAGGTAGATATGTTGGATTAAAGGTTAAGGGGAACGTGGAGGCCTCACAAGGACCGCCTTTTCAACGGCGCCTCCTGCTGGTTCCTGTAAAGCGTCGCAGCTCGCGAGTCGAAGGCATTGACCATCTGTTTAACAACTTCGTCAAAGAAGACGCTGGCCAGCTGAGAGTGCAAAAGAGACTTGAACTCAAAGGACACCTACAGGAGACAGAACAGGGGCACAAACAAGTTAGGAGGAGTTCACTTGGTTCAACTGAAATCAAACTACTTCCTGGTAGACCCTGAGGATCAAAGCGCCCGTCAGCAGCTCCTTTGAACTGTTCTCTGCTCTGACAGCCTATTATCTATTACAAGCCTCATAGGACGCCCTCATGCCACTCCCAGACCAAAGAGAATAATGAGATACCAAACACTGAGGCAGTAATCCAGTCTCAATAGTGCATGAGCAAAGACCTGTAGTCAAGTCTCAAATTAAAGCATTCCACCTGATCCCTTAAAAATGGGAGTTACTCAATTTCCATCAGTGAGTTTGTTTAGAATACAAATGTCACTGCTTGATTTATATTACTCTACATTCATTGCAAAATAGTAGTACTTCTAATTCAAATTAATGAGACTCAGGGTGAGATACTAATTTTCATGTTATACACTTACATAGAAATTCACTTTGCAGGAGGTCTGGAGGTTGTTGTCTGCAGGGGCGAACTTCCAAATAGTCTCGAGATGGCTGAAGAGGGACCCGTCAGTACAAACGGCCTGGTACAAAATAAAAGGCAAGAAGCGGAGTCAAAGTATACGGTTTGAGAAAAATAATAGTTATGGTGTTTTTTTTCCAGCAGCACTTACCCTGACTTGGTGGTTTGGCACAACGGTGACCTCAGAGGTGTAGCGCTCCACAACAGGGGGGAAACCGATCTCGAGGTACGCCCGGACGACCCCACTTTGCCCCCTTGTGACCCGAGACTTCTTGCACCAGGGAACAAAGTGCTGGTACTGGTCCACATCGACCACCACGTTGTACATCTGCTCCGGAGAATACCTGCGCGCACACACATGGTTACATTTCCCCAACCATTATAACAGGGGGGGAAACGCCCGCCCTCTGACATTTTTAGAAGAAAATTATCATTTTTTTGTTGTGTGGCGCTCTGGTGCACCCTGGGTAGAGGGCACCAGAGAACGACTACCCCGTTGTTCAGCCGACTAATATACCAGTGCCCACCCCCCCCCCCCCCCCCCCCCGGGTCAGCCAATCCCCCCCACCCTCGGCCGGACCATTTGTCCAACTACTACACCCACCCCGAAGTTGTAAACCTAGGGGAACACTGGAGCCACAGCAGATATTTTAGTACCATTCTTAGACAAATTAAAATTGTATTCCCAACAAGCGGTGTAACGATCAATTATCTCCACGGTAAATCAATTAAATCATTTTGTTGACGAATTTTCTAAAACAATTTCTCAGAGCCCAAAGTGACATCTTCAAATAGATCGGAGGTCCAGCAACAGAGAGGATTTAATAAAATAAAAGAGCCAAGCAGCAGATCCTCACATACGAGACACTGTGGTGTTCTAATTCCAGTGGTCTCACAGGCACACATTGCCTCTTCGCCAGGTCATAGTTGTAAAGAACATTTTTTTTTTTTTTACCAGTTCAAAGGGGGGGGGGGGGCTCAAGGTGCTTGCTCACCCTAATGTCCTGCACTCGGTGTACTCTACCCTGCGTGCGATGGTGGGGAAAGCCAGGTTGACGAAGCTGCGGCTGGGGGGGCCGAAGGGAACGGCCGGGCAGACGGGCAGGCTGGCTGCCAGGGCCCCACAGGAGCCCCACAAGGGTCTGAAGGGGGAAGACATCAATTAGTTGGTGGCAAGTATTTGAAATACATTTAAAAAATGCTTTTTAAAAGCATGCAAGTATTCCAGTTTCATAAGAGACAAAGCAGTAGTTCAGTGTAAAACTCCCATAAAGAAGACAAATGTTTACCCCCCCCCTTCCGCCCCCCCTTCCGCCCATTGCCCACCCAGGTTCCACTGTGGAAACTTACTGCCGCAGGAGGAAGAGCCGGCCTGGTTGTCATGACTGCGGGTTAGGCCGCTGACCCGTGACCCCCCCTCACCCCACCCCGCACCACCCACGACCAACAGACATCAGCTCCGGAAATGTTAACGAAATAGCAAGTTTAACACCTAAAGGACACCGCCACCTTTCCACAAACGTGCGACTGACGAAAACCCAATTTGTAAGGAACTTCTTTTTCTTCAGCCCACACAACGTTACGCTTCGCCTCCGCCGGGTTAGACCATTTTAGGGGGTGGGGGGGGGGTTGGTTTTACTCACACGACATGGGCTGTGGCTCGGTTCCCCCGCACGGCTTTGGGGCAGAAGGCTTCGGAAGTCTCCAGAAGCCCCCTGAGGAGCATAGGGGTCACTCTTCTGGCCATGGCGGAGTTTGTGTTGGGTGGAGACCGAGACTTCCGTGCTTCCAAACCCCGCGGCGGACACCGGCTGTGTGACGGAAGACCTGCTCCACTTGTCCCAGATGATGAAGACGGTGGTGACGTCACCGGTGACTCTAGCCAATCACACAGCCTGGTGCCCTTTAAACCTTAAAAGCCTTTATTCGCGTGCGGGTGAGAGGACGGACCCGTACATTCTGTGTTTTAAGTTTTTATTTTCTTTTGTTAAACATGTTATTAACATATATGTTACTCTTTTCCATGATTTCTAATTAAAACAGTTAAACGTCATACGTACAATAAGTCAACCAATCTAAATTCTTACTCTGAGAGTGATAATATACTGACACTGTTGTCTCCACAAAAAATAGTTATGTTATGTAAAAATAGTTGTGTAAATTCATGTTAGTGGAAAATCTGTCAATTATGATAGATATGATAGATAGAATTACGTGATTGCATCTCTGAAAATATTTGACTCATGGGTTGACGTAGCTTTGATAGGTCTCGACCAAAGTTGAATATGCAAGCACATGACTCTTGGACTTTAGTGCTTCAGAGTAATCAAGATCATTTACAATCAAATTAACTGCGTAAAGCTGAGTAACAATTCTAGCAACAGCAATAGGCTAAATGAAATTTTTTACATCACGATAGTAAATTACATTTCATTTGAATACATCACCTTTTAACTCCCCTGTTGTGCATAATACTGCAGGATTTAAGAGGCATTTAATATACCACAGTCCAAACAGTAAATGCAGGTTTCATTTCAGGAGTTTCAGACTGTAATAAAAGGCACTTGATTAGGGTGGAATTTAAGAACCTCAGACATGACATCAAAAACCAGAACTACTATGTGTAGCCATAGAATCCACAATTAATACAGGTAATAAAAGAACATTACAATACACAGGTCGTGGCTGCTGTTCCACATGGAAATGGTTTACTTTTATACACTTTCACCCCTCAAAAGCCAAACTGATGGAGCTAGACTTCCTCTTAACGACATTTCTTGACTCACTTATGCCTCAAGATTTTTTTGAAGGAAAATGGCTCAACACAAGAACAAAATGAATAAGGGAGTTGTATTTGTTGCATGAGGGAGCTATAACAAAATGAAAGACAATACTTGGTGGGAACCTGCCAAGAAGCTCCTCGATCCTTTTGAACATATGCCAACTAGTGTGGCAAGAACAGTGTCAAAAGATAAGAACCCTTTGTCCAATATCTTTCAACCAACTGGAAAATGATCTATTGTCACTTTGTGACAAGGAGCATTACTTTAGATAACCGACATACAAAAATAGAAGCATGGAGGCACTCCAAGTGAACTTTACTGAACTCACTAAACCAAACCCTGAGAGAAACCAGTGAGTCACGATGTGTTAACCTCATTCCGGAAAATAGTAACTGGAATAGTACAAATGTTGACCTGTTCACACTAAGAAAGGGAAGAGCAAGCTGCAGCTAGATTGAAAACAAAGACAAATTATTGTTCCTCAGCTGAGAACATGATTTTGCTCAAAGCACTGATGTACCGCGAGCCATCTGGATCTGTGACCTTCAGTTTGATGAGAGGTGGCACCCCTCCCCCGGTGAAGTATCTGAAAGACGGGCTGGCTGACCGGATCGCCTCCAAAAACACCTTGGGGACAAAAACAAACATACCAAAGGTCAAATGTTGCACTGCTTGTTCATTGACACACCAACTTGTCAAATTGCTGTGATTAACTCAAAGTTTCTGATCCTCCTTAAATGTAGCTAAAGCTCTATGGTGAAAGTGTCAAAAATTGTATTGTATTTCTAGAAAAAAAAAATCATATTGAACACACTTTGAGAATGAAAGTTCTAAATATACAGACCATATAATCTTTTAAGGTGCTTTTAAAAGGTTTCAAAAAGGAAAGATTTAGCGTTTATGAAATGTAATGCAGCCATGATCTAGAAGAAGTAGTTAGAGATGTAAGCCATGACTTTACTATTAACTATTTTCGGCATTGTGTGCATTTTGTATTTTCTATTCATGGAATCTCACACACTTTTATTTGCACTTTTTCCTACGACAACAACCGTTTCACAACGACAACTTTCCTCTGTACTAATCGAGCTCTGTACAAGTCGATCTTATCTTTCTTATCTATCTTATCAAACCTTCACAATGTCCTCAGTGTCCTGAGCTGCGTTTTGGAAAACAGAGCCGCAGTGCTGCAGGTATTTCTCATAGAGGCTGAGGGTGAGCCCGTCGACCTGCTGGAGAGACGAATCACCCAGCTCGGCCCTCTGCAGGTTTACGAGGAAGTCGGTGTTGACCGGACCGCACTCGATGAGGCTCACGCTGCGGGTTGAGGCACAGGCAAGTATATTTTGGTCAACAGCTGCTGAACTGAGGGAAAGAAGGCGCATAAACGTGTAAAAACCTCACTGGATGTTGAAGTGTTGCAAGAGGACAGCCAAGCTCTCACAAGCTCCCTCTATTGCAAATTTGCTGGCGCAGTACACTTCATTGAAGGGGAGACCTGCAAGAGACCGAGAAGCGGGAAGATGGTTTGTTTTGGCAACTTCTTGCACTGCAGCGATTTATCTATGGGATTCCTGCGGGATCATTCGGGAAGCTGCGCGCGTGGCGTCCAGCGATTCTGCAACGCTGCGCTCGAACTCACCTTGAAGCCCTCCGGTGCTCCCGGTGACCAGAATGCGGCCTCGGCCCTGAGCCTTCATGCCCGGCAGGAAAGCCTGGATGGCCTGGATGGTACCGAAGAGGTTGACCTCTAGGATCTGCTTCATCGAGTCCAGGGACTGCGCCTCCAGCGGCCCCATCAACCCCACTCCGGCATTACACACTGTGAGCAGCCAGGACGAGCACGTTAACACACACACACACACACACACACATTGGAATCTCAGTGAGAGGGCGCCGACACAGGAGCATACCCAGAATGTCCACCCGTTTCTCCACAACCCTGTCCCTCGCATCCAGGATGGACTGCCGGACGGTGACGTCCATCTGGAGTATGTCCAAGGTGTCCTTGTGCAGGCTTTTCACACACTCTAACAAACGCTCCTTCTTGGCCAGGTTCCTCATGGTGGCGTACACTACACAGAAAGCACGTCTTGAAGATGTTTCGCCTTTAATAGCTTTCATTAGCTTTTCAGCGCATGCAGCATAGAACATGTGAACAGCTGCTCCACACGCAGTGCGGACATAAGGAAAGAAACAAAAGCCAGAGGTAGCGGTTACCTTTGAATGCCTTGTCGGGGTCGGAGGCCAACCGGACAGCCAGGCTGAGGCCGATTCCCGAGGAGCAGCCTGTGATCAGCACCACCTTCTTGTCCATGGAGCCACCAAGTGTCTGCTTCAGGGACGAGCAGCTGGAGCGCGGGGAATGAGATGGAGAGCCATGAGGAAGCTCTGCTTCTCTGTGTTTTCACATATTTCCCTATCACAAGGCCAGTTAACCCTAAACATTTTATCTGCCACCTGGAGTCCTCCCATCTTTTCACATGTCCTTGTTGGTGCAGTGGATTTTGTTTTTCTATTGAGACGCGTGGGAAACATCAGTGCCATGCTGCCACGGTGGGGGGGGGGGGCTTGAGTCTACTTCCCGCAACATAAATGCTCGATGGCGAGAGTGAAATGTTTTTGTTTTTTGGAGGAGTTGAGAAGCCGACTTATTTTAACACGGCTTTTAGTTCAGAAACATCTGGTACATCATGCACTAATTTAAATTTCACCACGTCTAAGCACCAGGAGGCAGCAAAGCGTCATGCTAGCATGACAGCACAATGGGTTTGAGCTGAAGGGGGTCATGAGGACCATTTTCATAAAATCTCAGATTTGGATACTTTGCATCCTTTATCCAAGCATAGAAGGGAAATTATTATCTTGGGTTTACCTCACCTCAAGAGTTGTTATTGGCTGATGCCTTTATTAAATTTCTCATGCAGGTGTAATCGTAGTGCTGCTATCAATCAGAGCATGATTTTTTATTCCAATAAATTACAAATCTTGCTGTTCAGAAGTTGATAGATATCATCTAATCCAGTGGTTCTCAACCTTTTTTTAGCGATCTACCCCCTAAGAAATATTTCTTTCAGCCGAGAACCCCAAAAACCTCAAAAGGATTATTGAATGGATGGTCATTCTTGTGCCTTCACATAGCGCAAGGGGTACACGTACCCCCATTTGAGAACCACTCTGGTCTATAGAAATAAGCATATTTATTTCCAACTTTTTTGCAAATACTTTTTTAATGATATATTTTACAGTTATTCATTAGTGGTGAAGCGGACCTTTCCATTGATGTTACCTTAGCGAGAGGAAACTAGGAGTAAACTTGACCCGTTTCACATTAATGTTAATCAGCATGTATCCATAATGCAAGATCGTGGTGGTGAGTGTCAAACACGTTTTGTCACTATTTGATGTCATTATATGCAGTTTTCACTTGGTGGCGTCAACCCCTCAAACAAACAAAACAATTCATCCATCAGAACTTGTGTTACGTCCAGTAGAACCATAGACTGACATTGCATCTGATCAAAAGGTTTCAAAATGAACAGTGCTGTGTTTCGATGAATTCTCAGGAAATATACCAGATAGAATGTTAAATAAGAATGTGACATTTGACTTAATCCACGTCACAGTCCTCTCCTATCTTCATCTTCTCGTATGCGCTGTTCCCTTGTTTCTGCATTTAAACTAAATTCTGTCGCACGTGCATATTTCTACAGCTGCGCTTTGGACCGCTTTGGTCAAAAGAACTTGCATATTTGTGCAACATTTCAGCAGCCCCATTTTAAAGAATTTCTATTGCTTATGAGAGCAAATCAAGTAGGAATTTCCTGCCATTTAGCTGCGTTCCTCCTCTGGAGATGGCATCAGCTTGGCTGCTGTCCCAGAGTCTGTGGGACAGATAACAGCAGGGCCTTGAACCTCTCTCAAATATCTACGACTCCCATGCATTGTTCAAAATCTTGAACTGTCCGACCTCAGACGTTACTGAGTTTGAGCTGCTTTTACGGTATCCTATGTGCACCCATCTTTTTATTTTTCACTAAAACCTTACCCAAGGTCCCCGAGACTTGTACCGCATGTACATATGTCGAATTGTTATGGTTTTAGGATAAGTGATGAGGCACGTTTATGTTGCTTTAACTGCAGTAACAAAACTCATTTTCTTTCCTCTCCCTAAACCACTAACCTAAGACACTTGGAAGTCCCGGCTACACCTCCTCTATTAGATTTCTCTGCATCCATCCGGGCAGGATACTGCAGGCTTTGGCTCACAGTCAGTAGGGAGCTTGCTCCTACATGTGTCCATCGTCTCCCCGTGGCCCTGCAATTACCAAGAGGAGGACGACTAGGGAGGTGCACAGTGGTCTGGGAAAGCTTTTAAAACACCTCCTGGACAAGATTGGCCGACAAAACCCAAATGCAAACAGACTTCTGAAGACCTTGCATCCCACATGCACAGCTGTGTGTGATTTTGGGAGAGAAAGTGTTTTCCTGGAATCTTTTGGATATGCATGAGGCAGAGGGAGTCACGGACTCTGCCCTGTGACTGCAGTGCCAAAAGCAAATAAGATAGCTGCTACTGCTTCATAACAGCTCTCCAGTGTCTGCTCCGGGTCGTGTGCTCTCCCTCTGCAGGGCCGCGCCGTGGAAGTCGCAGCGGGGCCGTGCTATTGCAGGACAGACACAGGCAACGAGTGCACGGTGCAGACACGGTGCAAGGTGTGCACGACAGGATGTCCCGTGTGACAGTGGCAAGCAGAAGTGAAACAGCAGAAGATGTGGTGAAGCTGAAATGCAAATCTTTTCTCAGGGTTAATGCCTGCATGCCTTTTTATAGGTACAAGATGAACAGGTTTACGGGCTCTTTGAGGGCGATGGCATCACATAACATCTTCTTTATCTAGAAAGAGGTCCATCATTCTTGTTATCAGCCAATACCGGCCAAGGTTAGAGAGGTAGGGAGCGCACCCTTTGATGCAGAGGATAAATTGAAAATAAATCTCCTCATTGACTTCAGAATAACACACAGACTATGTCTTATCTGAACCTGAAGTATTTAGTATGCGCTACAGCATCTTGTAATGTAGACAACACAATTTCCACTAGATTTCTTAGTGATGAAGGGTGTAAAAAAATCGCAACTGTAAGCTAAAAGTGCATTGAATCCCTTCCCAAAATGAAAGCAAATGCCTCAAGGTTTTGCTTGAAATTGTTGTTTGAAAGCGAAAATATGCTGCAGATAACAATATGATATAGGACGACTAAAATGTAATGTTTGGATTCATGAATGTGACCCACTGTTCACATCATCAAATGAATCCCTCTCCGTCATTCAGAGAAGTTTGTGGACTCAATAGATTTTATGATTATAAATATGCGTCTGATGAACTTGAGTTAATGTGTCGGTGACCTTTTCTTGCCTCTCTTCATTTAAAATTTGTCTTTTCAACTATATTTCGTCTTTTCAACTATATTTCGTCAAACCCTGTCTCTTTTGCATTTTTACCCTCATTTACATACTCTCCAGACCTCATACCCCTCTTTTGCATGTGTGCATGTGTGTAGCTCTATGCTCACTGGGATGGTAAATGTCCAAAGTGGACTGTTTGAATAAAGATATTTGCTTATGTATGCTGCAGTTGGACATAGCATTCTTATACCAGATGTTGCATGGATATGTGGTAAAAAAAAAAAAAAATGAAACATATCCAGCCTCCAGGGCGGCAGGGACCAAAATAATTCCCTCCTCCGAGAATTGAATCCTGGATGATAAAAACGCAAATCAAAGAGCTGTGACATAAGGTACTTTTGAATCACCCCCTGATGAGAGATGTGGCAAATTACAGCTTTAGTTTAATAAAAAGGGTGTAGAGAGAGCCTGAGAAATGCAACGAGGCAACATTGTATGAAGTGGGATGGTAAAATAATTAGGGCGGCAACAGGAGAGGATGTATTGAAAGTATAACCTCACCAAACCGCGCGTTTTAAATGTAAAATATATGTAATAAAATGTCTCTTTACTTTGACGAGCTATAACTATTTATTATCTCCCCGGTCGTTGTAGAAGGATACTTCTTCCTTATTGTCATTAAGAGAAATGCAATCCGTCTAAATCTGTTAGTGACAAAAAAGCTGCAGGACCATCATTTTATAGTGTCCCACAAAGACGGATATGCAACAAATCCTGCTTGGTCATTGATATCTCAAGTGCAACAACATCACAGTCTCGAACTGGGCCAGAGCAAGGGGGGTTCATCCGTGAGCAAGGTCAAAGGTCACTCAAGTCAGGTTGTGTTTTTACGCACGCGTGTTTGCCAGAGTCAGTTGACAGACGGGATGCGGGGTTAATGGTTGCCTGCTGGACATGTAGCCGTCACGCCGGCTCTATCCCTCAGGTCCACCGCCTGACCTGCCGGGGTTCACATTCCACAGGCCCCGTTTGTGTACCAAAACCTCGCAGCTCCAGGAAGTTGCCATGATTGTGTCATGGGAAACTGCCCCTCTGTCTTGAGTCAACCGCTCTACGCATTCTTTCTCCTCGTTTCGATTGGGGACATCCTGTTCCTGCTCCTTTCTCGGCACTCAGGCACTCGATCCTGACCGGAGGCTGGAACCGACTGCATTTAGCTCAGAGCGCTGATGTTGTAATCATGGCTGGAGCCGGAGGTCAGCGCGTGACAGTTCCAGTGCATGTGCATTCCCCCTGCAGCTGCACCATTGTGGTGACTTTTGTTCGGTCCGCCGGCACAAAGGTGTGTTTGAAACATATCTGAGATACGTATCGGGGGCCTGTTCCGCTGCAAGATGCAGCTGGTTAGAGAACAAATACGGGAAAGTTCAGATGTTATCAGCAGAGGTTCGTCGGGTAAAATGCTCCGGCCGAGAGGATTAAGTTAGAGACGGCAGCGGTGGCAAAGCGCAGCTTCAGGGGCTCAATGTTTGGATCCCAATGGAGAGGAAGCGTCGAAACTCAGAACTTTACCTCGATAGAAATGCGAATATCGTGTGGCTGTACGATTACATTTCTCTTTACTGTGAAATTGTCCAATCACACACATTCCAATGTTTTATATCTTCTTCCCTGACTCCCCGTTTCGTTGCTCCAGGCGCAGCAGGTGGAGGCTGCCAGCCACTGCACGCATCAGTACCCCACCTGTGATGTGGTGGAATGAAGAGATGAGTGGTGTGTCAGGGCACGGCAAGTGACTCACTTATGCTGGTATTTACCAGCAGTCACGTAAAAACAGTAAAGTAAATACCGGCATGTTTTGGCCACTGACACCGTGCATGGTTCTCACGACCAAACGCCCCCTTCTCATCTTTCTGTGTTTTCACCGTCTCTCTCTCTCTCTCATATTCCTGAATTGGAAATGATGCTTTCCTTTGCACATTCTTGCCTTTTTAAGACACAAAAAACATTCTCCGCCCACCACCTGGTTACCAGGATACCCTCTGTTTACATCAGGGTCAACTGTCACTGTATAGACAAAACACGAGGCATTGTGTGAGCACGCATGCCACTAAGTGACCAGACCAGACCTTTTCCACAGACATAAACCACATCACATGTTGAAATGAAAACATTTGCATTTTTTTTTTTGCATTTTGGATTTTGCAATCACGCAATGCGTCAATAGTGTCTCTCTTTTGCTGAAGCTCTTTCCTCATGACAAGAGGCTCTCAGATGCTGGCTCCCCCACGACAGGAGACTACGGTGCTCGGCCCGCCGGGAAGAGCAGCGGTCAGGCCCTAAGTAATGAAGTCATGAGCTAACATTTGCCCAAGCATCTGCATCGTTGCTGTTTTCTTTTGTTTTCTGCCGCTCCAGGATACCCCACCTATTTCACCGGCTTGCATAAGCGCGCAGTTCAAAGGAAGCGGCAGTGAAAGCTTGCCAGGCAGCCTGTCAATAGATGTCTTCTCGAGAAAAGAACACGAACACAACGCATGTCATCCGGCACCATAGCACAGTCTTTATTAGCACAGCACTCGACTTCAGTTCCCAGGAGCCAAGAACACAATGACCTAACATTTTACACCTGTGGCACGCGATCCTGCTGGACGCCCATCCCCGTCTCCCCAGTTAATCCTCGTGATTACTTCAACTCTCACACTCCTGAATAGAAAGAAATGTCACCTGCCGTCATTTCTGACATAGCTGTCCCCGGTTGGTCATTGTTTTTCCCCCCATTGTGGCGTTCTCATTGGTAGCCTCCGTTTCTGTTTGTGCTATGTTTAAAAACAAGAACTCAATGCACTGTTATAAAAACAATATATAAAAAAAATGTCCTTTCAGTTTCTGGGTGACATGTTGGCTTAATAATAATAATAATAATAAAAATAACCACAGGACATTTTTGTAGCAGAACGTCACGTGGTAATAACTGACATTGTTTACATTGTTCAATTTGAAATACATTTTTATAGTTTTTTTCTGATGCCAATTCTTCAGACCTCTGATGTCATGCCTTCTCTACTACATTACGTTTGAACAGGTTATTTTTATTTGTCTGTTAATTTTTCTTCTGAAGCTGGGAGGTTGACATTTTATACCTGGTTCTTTGAGTTTTAACTTTGACACAACTTCAAATTCCCCTTCAATGTTTGGTCCAAAAACAGAAAAGTGCTAATCATACAGTCAGATGACATAAGTTCTCATATAAATATCAAATTAAAGACAAGATTAATACGCCTCTTCAAATCTAAAATCTACTTTTTGGCTCCCTTCTCACTAAAAGGGAGTAATTTATTATCCAAACTTTATTTTCCAAATAAACAGTGGATCATGTTATTTCTCTCCGCAGGCTCCCGAAACCGGCCACAGATGCAGATAGAAAACATTCCATCCGGGTCTTATCGCTTCTCGACATCATTTCCTTCACATCAAATTACCGAGACCAGGAGCCAAGTCCTTAAAGTGCACTTGTGCTTACTGTAAATGGTGCTACGTGCTAATCACACATCGCTCCCCCCTTTGTAATGTCAGTGGCCCTTCATTTTATCACTAATGTCCATCGGTCTTCCTCCTCTTGGACCATTAATCTGTCCTCTGACGGACTGAGATAGAAGAGGTCACGGTGACACGCTGGCGAATGTCTCAGAGACCCTTGGACAGCAGTAGAGTTTACGAGATGACAGAGCAAAGGTCAATAAAAAGCTCTGTGAAAACCTGCCGTCCTGCACGATCCCTCCGGTACAAGTCTTCCAGCAGCTTAGTAAATATTATATCAGACCTTTTTCGGCCTATAATTTGGGTTTAAGCAGACGCTCTGCGGTTGAAGCGTATAACGTTAGTGGAGGAGAGAAGCCCAGACGCACGACCATTAGACGCTGGTTACATAAGAGGTGTTTTTCTTTTTTTTCCTGGCTTCTCCTAACCAAGTTGAATTTAAGGAGTTGCATGGCATCACAGTCTAATATAAGTAATATGATAAGCAGATGGGCCAGTTTGACTCTCAATAGCGTTGTAGCTCGTATGGTTTGCACTAATCAAGCCTAATGACCTCACCTCCACATTCCTCACCTGTTTACTGCTCATTCTGGGAAGGTGAAAGGATTAGTGTGTCTGAACACATGCCGTCCACGCCCTTCCACTTACAGTGAAACTGAGACAGTCAAATAACATTTTTCTCTCTGGACATGTGAGGTATGTCAGTGTGCTTTGTCACTTAAGGTGTAGGCTACTTTACACAGTGTTTATACGTTATAACAAACAACTTCAATAGAGTAAAAAGAAATCATCTTAATGTTTTTTTTAAGGCTTTTAAGGCTTGTGACCGTTTGACCATTTAACTTCTGCCCTTACTCATTTTCTTTAGTCAAAGTGATGCAGAAATACTCAATAACAAGTAAAAGTTCTTCACGACTGCGGTGATGTCGGCTAAACGTACTTTAAGTCTCAGTATTTTCCCTGCATGGTGCTCCATGTGGAGATGGCTTGACTTACGTTACACAGTTATGTGGTTTAGAGAAGTGGTTCCCAACCTAAAAGGGTCTGGCCCCTTAAACATGTCACAAGATATATTTGAGGTTATGTGATGATTAATGGAAAAGGAAAGAAGGAAAACTGGTAGAACTGCTAAAAAAAACAAAAAACCAGAGAGCCCAACCAGACAGATGGTTTGTTTGGAAAGCACTAGTTTCATCTTCATCAATGTGGTGTTTTTATGTTACATCTCACTTTGTAAAGTTATTATTAGACTAGATCAAGACTTCACATTCCCTTTTAGTTTATTTAGTGGTATCAGGATGTAATACTTCTGCTGACAAACACTGTTTGTTTCTGTAAGAAAATCCTTTTATGATGATAAAAAAAAGATATGTGGAAAAGTATTTTTCTGGGACTTTAAGCGTCTAGCAGCATTAAGGATACACACCTCTGGGCCTCATCATTGAAAGCTTTTCACTGATTTAATTCACAAATGGTCTTGGCTGTCTAAGTCTCACAGTCCACTCAGCCGGATCACATGACTGATGTGTCTCTGGCCTCTTTGATCAGGGCCTCGGATCACATACTGCAGCGGACATGTGCTGTTCTCCTCATTAACGTTCAACTTTAAAAGACCAAGGGGAAATGACATCAAAGGTGCTGGAGAACTCTTAAAATGAGCGAGATGTCAGACTGGATTTGGGGTATTCTCCTTAGCATCGGAGCTTTTCTTGTTTCCTTTGCTTGATCGTAAAATCATCTTTACGCAGTGATGAGAAAATCACATCTCATCCAGAATGATGGTCTTTGAACTAGAGCTTTATTTAAACAGCATTTCTTTAGTAATGAAGACATGCTGCCCGTCTGTAAGAATCACGACCACAGTGTCTTCATGTAAAAAAAAAAAAAAGGCCTCGATGTGGGTTAAACAATGAAGAGATCTGTAGTCTCAATATGATTCATCCATCGTTACAGTCTGAGTCTCGTCTGGTTTAACATTGATGTGGCAGCAGATTCCTCCGGTCTGGCTTTGCGTTAGAGGGGAGGGGGTTGGGGGGGCCGGGGGGGGGATTCCTCGAGTTCCAGCATCCGGGTGCTGCATTCCTGCCGTCCCTGCACATTGCCATCGCAACGCTCATGAGACCCGGCACAGCTCGGCGGTGGCAGACAGAGTCGCTTCCTGTCCACTGTGGCTGGAGTGAGGGGTGTGAGAAACGTGCTGGCTGAGCTCGGGGGGGTCACTGCCGCAGCGAGGCAGCAAACAACCCCGTCCCACAGAGACGACGGTCCGCTCTCCAGCGGACTCCGTGGAACCAGATGTGAGACAAAGGAGCGATTCAGCGTCCGTTAACACAAGGAGGCCTGTCAATAAGTAATAATATGAATGAAGACAAAGATGTAGAGGCGTTGTGACCCAATACGTGAATTCCCAACTCTAGTTGCAGACATCGTTAATCCGACAGTCAGAATCTCAGACAAACAGTTGTAATTGATCCGTGGGAAGGTAGAATCTAACCGATGGGGCCTTAGACTTTGTTGGCAGGGTCTCTGGGTTTTGATTCAGAGGACGGCCTCGCTGCAGCGGGTGTCACGGAGCCACAGACGTTGGGCCAGAGGCCGGTGATGGACTGGGTTTCATGTTCACATTGAGCTTGAGGAAAAGAGCTGTAGACTACTGTAAACTGCACAGCCCTCCAGCTTTTCATCATTTCCGAGTTCGGAGTTTGATTCATCGGCAGCTGGTCGGATTTGTGATCCGAGGGGTGTGAGGAAGAGGGCAGTTTTAACAGAGAGGCCTGGAGGGACGCATGAACTGCGTGAGCTATAAGTCACAGCCGTTAGGTGCTCGGCTACCAAACCAGCGGAGACAGACACGTATGAGTGTGCACTTAAGTCTAGGTGTCTCCTTGGGAGGTCCCGCAAGGATAAAAGCAAAATAACAAAATAAAGTAGGAACAGAACTGAAATTATGGGAGGGAATGAGCTGCCGGATTCTTGTTTGGGATCATGGGGTGTGCTCGATGTGGCCTCTTGATTTACTGAAGAGGTATTTTTTTGAGTAAATACGAACAAAGTGAATACGAGTGCTATATTGTGAAATAGTGCAGCTATTATGTATCATTTCTTTCTGATTTTGGTGAATCACCATTATTGAAGAGGTCCTCAATTATAGTTCTTTCATAACCATGGCTATACATGTTAAATACAGTTGCAAGAAATCCACCTACTATCTAAAAATGACAATTGGCAGTTTTATGTCCTCCACATATTGCACATGAGCGGTTGCCAGGTTGTTTCTAGGATTTTAAGCTAAGCTAACCGGCTACAGGCTGCAGGGGAGAGATGTGAGTGCTTCCCAATCTTCTCATCCCAAAATGTCAAACTGTTCTTTAATGCAGAAAGACAACAAGCATTACGCGGTGCACCTGTTCACAGTATGAATTAGAGTGGACAGTGCCTCCAACAAGAGAAGGTTATAACCTTCGCCTGACATTTGACCCGAACCCCCCCCTCAACTCATCCCTAATGCGAGTCACAATGGGCCACATAGTGGCAGAGGAAGCTGCCTGCTGATTGCAAGCACAAAACCCCCCCACAAAAACACACAAACACAGTCAAACGCAAATCACACGTATGCAAAAGCACACTCACACACACATATCTTCAGGTCTGGAGTGAACTGGTAAATTTAGCATTGATTGATAGACAGTAATACATCGCATGAAAACCTTTGACCTTTTAGTTCATAAAAACCTTTGCAACCCGTGTGGTTTTTCCCTCACAAAAACATGACTCTTTCTATATTTCAGTTCGGCCTGTTTGGATTGTAGTTGTCCACCTTATTTTAAGTTGAGAGCTTTTCATAAACCCCAAACCACAAAGCTCCCCGAAATGGCCTTGTGGTGGTACAGATAAAAGGCCGAGGATAGCCTCTTTAAGGATCTACTTGGCTATGGTCTGAAAGCAAACTCCTCCTTCCACACGCACACACATTACGTCCTCAAGGGAATAACAGTCTTTACAGCATTTGAAGTCATTAAACTCTAAAGCCAGATAGGTGTTTTATCTGATCATTAACTTAAAAACAAAACATGACTGGCTAAAGAGCTGCATAGTTTATATTCTTACATATCAAATATTTTACTTATATCTCAGCTTGTCACCAGTTGATGACATGGCATTGCAGATGGGATGTGCGTGTGCAGCTTGTTGCACTGTCACCACGGCTACGCAAACAAAAACAGAGCACCCGAGCAGCACGCGTCAGCAGGTAGTCATTAGTAGTTAGCGTGACCTTCGACCCCTGCCACGCCTCAGATGACATATGGTCGGGTCTACCTGCTGTTGCTGGAGTCCCCGGACTGTGTCCTCCAGTGTGATGCAAACGCAGTGGGCTGCAGCGCATTGACGGAAGGTGCCAGTTTAAGTACAAAACATTAGTGCAGCTTATTTAAAATCCGTCAACATTTTGTTCACCTAGATGTATCGCGTGTCTCGGCGCATTCCTTCCATGAAACAAAC
Organism: Pungitius pungitius; assembly: GCF_949316345.1. Classification (NCBI taxonomy): domain Eukaryota; kingdom Metazoa; phylum Chordata; class Actinopteri; order Perciformes; family Gasterosteidae; genus Pungitius; species Pungitius pungitius. Next base: position 11,436,335 of record NC_084911.1, on the reverse strand, counting down.
CCCCTTTTAAAAGATAATCAGGAAATTCCCTTAGCAAGAGCCAGCCACAACAAATAGAATGGAAATGCGAGTAAAGCATTCATCTTGTGATTGGTTTTCTGTTGTCTTCACTACCCTTTTCGGGTTATCTTTTGTTTCTTGACTTGTTACTTTCTCACTGCTATATCTGTCTGCCAGACTAACACTACCCTGTTTCTTAATACTTACCAGTCGACCTCCTCCATCCTCCCATGCATGGCTGCCAATTGAAATGCATTTCTTTCCATTTTCTGTCCTGAGTCAGACATTCCAAATGGATTTCTCTGCTTCCCCATTTCCTCCGCTTCACATCTGATCCTTCTTCTACTCAGCCGACTGGCATGTCTCCTTCTGTTAGCCTCGTTCACATGCATGCCACCAACAGTATATTCTTTCATGCTAGTTAATCTCACCATCTCAGAAAGGTGGGAAAAAGCTGAGATTCCTAGTATATTTAATTACTGTGGTCTTTACACGTTTTATTTTTGTCTGTCATTATTATGTCTTTACCTATTTAATTATTACTGTCGCTCTTGCTTTTTTACCATGTTTTTTTTGTTTTTTTTACCATCTTGTGTGCACTGTCCACTTTGCTGCCCTGATCCTGTGAATTTCTCCATCGTGGGACTAATAAAGAAATATCTCATCTTATCTGATCACCGGGAAATCTTGTTTATAACCATCATCCTGCAATTGCTGCTTATTTTCCGATGTCACTAAGCAACAACTGAGACAACAAGCAATTTGTTTTGGCAACCGACCCACACAAATGAGCTCATGATGGACGGCCACGGGTGCACGAGTGTGTTGGCCAGCGTTATTTCATCTGGCCCAAAAAGGTTTCAGCTAAAATTCCCCCAAGTGGATTTTGTCCGAATAACGCTGGTATGTGTGAGCATGGAGCGCATACAGTCAATTGAGCCGTGAAGGGCTACATGTTGTCTGTTGTTGGATGAGTGAGACAAAGATGTGGCTGTGCGGGGGAGGGGGGGGGGGGTGTAGACCGGAGACGGAGGCTGAACAGCTGAGAGCCCTTTCAGTTTCTAAGTTGGTCTGTCTGTCCGTGGTTTCGCCTGGCTGCATCTGTTAATGCCCACACCCCAATGGCATTCAGGGTGGTGCCACATCCAAATCTACACGCGGCTATTTTGGCCAATCTAGACATGCTTTGATGAGCCACTTGGAGAGTTCTTCCATGTGGAGTCATCGAGACAGAGCTCAACAACGTGGGTGCCTGTATACTGAGACAGATGGAAGGAGGATCTAACACGTGAACAAGAATAACTTGCACAAGTCTCACTAAATCACCCGGCGGATGGTAATTCTGTCGTTGTTTTTCACCTGTAGAAAAGCAGGCAGGCAACCACAATCCCTCTTGCCTTCACATGCACAGGGTTCTAGCGGACGTGTGTGCGCTCAGCCACAGTTCCTCCGGTCTCGGAGGTCACGTTGCAGGATGTGGCAACGCGTCTCCTCGGCTGCCTCTACCTGAGAGCTGCAGCTTTCATCCTTCCTCCTCCTGTGCCCAGCCGCCGCTCTACAACAACCCACACAGCGAGAAAACAAATCAGCCGCTACAACCAGGCAGGAAAGAAACAGGTGAAAAAAAGATTTATTTCATGTTTGTGGGAAGGAGAAAGATGTGCAGTTCACACTCAATATTTCCACTGCAATCAGCTGGTTTGCAAACACAAGCACACCCGTCGCCGAACTCTGGTCTTCCCCCGTGCATTCTTCTTCAACTTCATGTGAGTTTTTTTGTTTTGGTCAGCAGAGATGAACCAAAAAACAGATGTTCAAATTTGATTAACGCCCGGACCCTTTACTCTTTTGAAAATACTCACACACAGAAGGTGACTGACCTCCCTCCCGTTGGGGATTATTTTGAGCACGTGGTATAAAACACGGCTGTTGTTTTTAGCTGATTTGAAACATGCAGTCGGAAGTGTACTTCATACATGTGCGTTAGCCTGGAAGCAGGTGATTGACAAACAGGGCTGTAAGACAAATTAGATCAACAGAGGTTGAAAAACATGTTCACCAGCTAAATTTGTCATTATGTGCTCTGAGATTATAGATTTATTCTTTGGCAATTTTAAAATCCCTCTTTCAAATCCTCCTGCTTTGCCTCTGGGTGTTTCCCATGTGTGAGATTGTCCTGATGAGTTTCACCTGTTGCTAATTGGACCCCGCTGTCACCTGTCCCTCGCTGTCATCCTCCTGTCCCTGTCTATTTAGTCTCTGCGCCCTCCTTGGTCTCCAGTCTGTTTGCGTCGTTGCAGATCTTTCCATCCGGTCGCTCGGGCCTTAAGTTTCTTTTACTTAGAGTTGAGTTGCTCAAGCTGAAATTGCAAGTTCATCACCACCTGGTTGATACTATCTTTATTAAAAATCATTAAAAAAACGATTGTCCAAACATCATGGGGGTCTGTCTCTAAAGCCACTGTCCCATAAAAATGAAATGAAATCCAAATGGAGGCCACACACGGCTTCTCCTTCCGGCCTGTGTTGTCTTTAGATTACAAACAAGGCAATGAGATCTCAAGCCTATTCTGATGTCTTGTTTTCATCCCTCCTCCGGTGTTTTTCTCTGTTGAGGGAAGGATTAGGAACTGATCCTCAAATACCGCTCGCGCGTCAGCCCTGCATGTCATCCTGCTGTCCCGAATGACTTCCAGCACCGCCGTTTGGGAGCCCACTGGTCCTCCTCATCCTCAACCTCCTTCTCCTCCGGAGGTGTTTGTTCTTTCTGTCTTGACCACAGCAGTTGATGGGGCAGAAAATACCAGCAGCAGCATAGGGAGACAAGAGAAAGGGTTAAGACGCGGGGCGGTGTGTTAAGCATTCTAATCGGTTTTATGAGGTGCCAGAGCTTTGCCGCTCCATTCATGCTGCTTTCCACTGAGGTCACCGCAAACAGATTAAAGGCCGCGCCAGCGTGTGACCTAGGCTCGCCGCCATCGCCCCGCTGCTCGAATGATTTGTGGAGTTCACGAAAGCGTGACATCGTGTATTACGTCGGCCGACTGTCAGCCTTCCCTAACCCCGTGAGTGATAACAAACACGCAAGCGAGCGAGCAAATAAGTGTTTGTCAGTGCAGACATGCAGCTCTTTTTTTTGCCAAAGTATCAGTTGCTTGTTAATTACAAATTGCACAACCAAAAGAGGGCAAGGAACACTTATCGACTGAGGAGAGATTACCGAGTAGCTCTCTGAGTCTGAACCCGTTTATTACACAAAATCCTCTTTCTGCGTAAACAATGGTTTACAACTGAGAACCATAAACAGAGAATTTAGCAGGTTTGCAATCAGGCTCTGTAATGGTTTGGCATTTTGCAACGGTGCACACGCAGTCTTGTAAACAAGGCAAATTTCCTAAGGAAGTTGAATGGCTTTTTGATTCTCACGAAATGCTGCTCTGTTTGCTCAAAGCTACCGTCAGCAAGTGATCTCATTGGGAGATGGGGCAAAACGAGGGAAACCTGGGAGCGGAGGCAACGCAAGGGAATGCGAAAAAACATTTCATCAGGCAGAGCCTCAAAACACCATCAACCAACGGGGACACGCAACTCATCAGTGGGACGTTCGCTGGTGCCGGATGATGGCATGCCTCCTCAATCACAACCTCCCCTGTGCTGTAAGCGAGGGGTGGAAACAGGTCATTGTGTTCCTTCAAGTAGAAAGGAACCGTCTGGGATGTTATCAGTGGATCTTAACATCGCTGCACGGGCCTCCGAGCGGACTCATAAAGGCCCGGCAGCTCGTTTAACAGTATAGTGTCACAAGGTCAAGGGAAAAAGAAAAGAAAACAACACTTACATAATGAGACCCCCCCTCCCCACACCCCTTCTCTCTCTATCTCTCTCTTTTCTTTTACGCGCCCAAGGGCGACAAAAACGAGAGGAGAGAAAGGACATCTTTGAGAATGTGGACAAAAGACCGTCTGTCTCTGCCGCACATTTACCTAAGGGAGTCGTGAGAGAGCTTAATAGTGTGCATTGACCACGGCCTCCGCTTTATCGCAGAAGGCTTATGAACGTCTCTGCACTCCACAATCATAAATACAAACTCGGCAAAACATTAACACACAGCCCAGTACGCCAGTTAAAGCCATCGAATTACCTCTTTCGCATCAATCAAATCCATATCTGTCACACTTTTTTGGACCGGACCCAGCGAGAGCTATGTCTGCTGACCAAGTCATGACAAGACCTATTTGTTCCAGTGGCTCGGAGTGTTTGCGTTCCCCAGGTCACGGCTGAACTTCTCATATTTATGTTAGCCTAACTGGCGGCTGGCAGGCTAATTCGCTGGTATGTGTTTTCATTAGGTCTCTGGGGCCCGGTAGAGCTCCCTCACTAACGTGGCTCCTCTGAACTCTGACCCCCGGGCTTTAATGGGAAGGCTGGCAGAGGAAAAGGGTCACGGCTTCGGCGTGGACTCGCTTCGACTTAAGGTAACAATTTGAGGGGGCGAAAAAAGGTTACGTAACCCTGTCGCCGGGCGCTAACGACCCCGGTGGGGCCTGAGGACAGGTTACGTTTACATCAGTTGCTCTCTCCATGGCAACAAAGTTAGCTTTGGTATGGTAAGATTTGACAAATCCTGCTCTGTATGCTAGATGTAGGGCATGTGACAAACGACTCGCAATGTGATCAGCGTGGGCCCTAAAAGCAGTACAGAGGGACCTGTCATCCCTCCCTGTTCTTCACTCCTTCCCTTCCCTCAAGGCAGCACAAAAACTCGTGTCCTCGTTTAGAAACATGACGTGTACGAGCTGGTATGAGTCTCTCCCTGCTTCAGGAAAATCGTGTAGCCAAGAAGAAAGGAGTGCTAAAGACAATACGCTAATAAGAAATAAGTAAATAAGAAACAAAGACTTCAGGCGTCTGGCTTCTTTGCCTCCACTGCCGCGTGATCACAACGACGCGTCGAATGAAGCAAAGGTCTCACAGGGTCTCCTTTGACGCAAGGCGTAAACTGAGGAAAAGAACAAACCACAGCTTCCACCAGCAGGACTTTATCTTGTGTGTGTGGCACTGTTTGCGCAGGGCCAGTCCCAGATGTCATCTTTCCAACAGCTTCACAGTTTCAGCACCAGCCTCTGGAGCTTAGGTGACACATTTCTCATGGAGCCCAGGTCATACCAATCTCTATTCCTCACCGGTCTGCCCTTCTGTTCTCTGCCCTGGATACAGAGTAAATGAGATGGTAACTTTTCTATTTCTGATTTCAATATAACAAAGCAATGTGAAAAAAACAAAACGTGTGACCTGTATATGATCCCCACCGAACTTTCCCTTCCAATCCGTCGCACATGCTGAGGAGCTGCCTGATGAAATGTTTAGAATTCCTCCTTGATGACGCGCTGTTCGATGAGCTGATCAACAACCTTCCCACAGCCTCTCCAGAAAGCTCTCGTGCCCAGAGGGCAGCTTCACACATCTTCCCCATGAGCGGGTTAGAGTGTGAGAACATACCTCACCTGTAGCGCAGCCAGGACCAGGTATGCAAGCACGAAAGCAAATTCCGACAATGAGGAAACAAGCGTGACATTTTTGCAGTATGAACCGTTTGTACAGTCAATGTGTCAATAACACCTCGCAATAACATTTGAACTACTTGCCTACTTTGTTGAGCTAAAGAACATCACAATACTGCTGTCAATTAAACGCACTTAAATTAGTTTGACCTCCTACATGATGACATTGTTATGTGTGTGTGTAATGTTTATTGATTACCATCACGGCGGTAGTTGAAGTCATTAAAACTATTCAACTGAAACCAGTGGCTGAAGTCATTGTTAGTGTTTGTGTACTGATAAGCTGCTGTCACATGAACGCGCCGCTCTGCCAGCTGACTTGCGCCTCCTCTTCAGCCCTTTCATTGGCTTTCTACTGCGCAGCGTCAGTGCGGGGGAGGAGAGGGGAGGAGGGAGGAGGAGGTAGGAGGCTGCCGGTACAGACTGGGAGTTTATTGTGAGGAATGTGTAGTAGCACTCAAACTAATTTACCGCACCGACTGCGCCGCACTCCCCGCAGGGCTTCATCCTCTTGTTTCGGGTGCAAACGCGCGCGCACTGGATTACCTGGACGTCGGCTCCATAAAACGACTTTTATCATGCGCGTGCTTGCATGAGGAAGACAGAACGCCGTCTCTTTCGCGTGTCTTCAGAAGAAGAAATACTTTAAATTCAAGCGCGAGACCCCGCAAAGATGAGCACGAACGGAATGGTGACGAAAATCCACACGAGGATAAGAGCTGAGCCTTTCACAGCCAACTACGAGCTGGTTGGCCGAGAGCTGGGCAGGTGAGCTGCTTTGATGTACACCTGGCGTCACGGAGACAGCGACCCGCGGGCTCGCGTTGCTCGCGTGCTGCTGCGATTCGCCGCACTGTGTTGATGCGCTTATGTAAAGCTGGTAATCGTGTTAAGATTGACTCTCCGCGCGGGTAAGTGGGAAGCGCTTCACATTTTGGACCATTGCAATCCGGCAACCCATCCCCACTCCAGAGGGTGACGCGCTTTGGCACGCGCAATGGCAACGTTTGGAAATACTTTGTGAACCTTTTGGACCATGTGATCATTTCCACTTGAATAAAATGCGGGCATAATCCGATGAATGTAGATGCTGAAGCCTAAACAGTGTTTTTTTCCGGTTGGAGGGGTTTCAACACACTGTTCTTTGTTTGACATCTAAACCCTGCACTGTTGTTTCATTCGGTGCCCACTTGTGTAGTCTAGGAGCTTTTAGTTGCATGTGGTGGTTAAAATGTAAACTTCCCCAAACATCACAAGCTGAATTTCAGAATCCGTCTGGGGTCGCACTAAAGGTCACATGGGTAGGGTGGCGAGATAATAGTCCGTACCTCGGCCCGTGTCTGACAACACTGTTTGCTGAGAGCCTGTCTCTCTTGTCTCGTACCATTTCCCTTATGGGTCTCATTAGAAGACTCACCGATGGGTGGATTCCAGTAACGGCAGTGGACGTGTGGATTCCCTAATGTCTCAGACCTCAAAAGGCCTTCTCGGGTGTGATTACCGTTAACCTCCATAACTCTTCATTTTTATGCTGCTAGTCTGCTGCTCTGCAGGGAGTGGTGGGACAGCAAAGGGTCAGTTGGTAGAAGCCCGTTTTCCCTGTCACACACCCTCAGACATCCTGGGACAACAGCCAAGACCTCTGGAGGGGAGTTGGCTTGAGGCTCTCAGCCTCCCAATGCCCCTTCTTCCTCCTCTCGCCCCTCCATCCTCCTCCTCTTCCCATGAGTCCGACCCAACAGCATCCTGGGATCAGGTCTCATAATCGCATTAGGTGCAGGAATGTGTGCCGGAAGATCAGTCTGTACATTAGGAGGCCTGCTGACCGTGTTAGCAGCTCGCAGGTGACGGAGCTGAATTCTTTTCTTCAGCGGTTCCGACTCATTGGTCCGCATTCCCCAAACCTTTCATCATCACGCTATGGTTATTTCACTTGTGGTCCCCTCCAGAGCTAGGGCTCGAAACACGGTGTGACCAAGTGAAAAGCGGAAAGAGGAAGTAACGTTGTGTGTGTGTGAATACGGAGAACGAGAGCTGTGGGGGCTGTCATTTCTCATCGCACTTCAGACTTCAGTCAGAGGCCCGCTGGCAGGAAACCGGCTTCTCAATCAAATTATCACCATCTGCAGTGGTGGCGAGGAGTTTGTTTAATGTGCCGCAGTAAAGTTGATGAGTGAGGACCGACTGGTTTCAGGCAGAATGTAGAGAGGACAACCCCGCAAATGAGCTATTTGGTTCTGCTGTAGAGTCACACGGGATGTTTGTCAAAGTGGTTTTTCTACGGTGTAAAGCTGTGTGATTCAATGCAAAAGAACATCACACTGACACGCTGGGATGTTGTGTGTAACCACGAGATTTAGTGCATCTTGTGTGTAACCAGGAGATTTAGTGCATCTGCCCAGTGACACGGCAGTGTGAACGCAGCCGGCTGGAAGATGGCCTCGTCTTCTGACCTTTGACCCTTTGAAACGGCCCCCCGTTGGTCCTTTTCACGGCCGGCGATCATTCCTTTTCACTCCGTATGTCGTTCCCAGCCCACAGAGAGCTGCTCTGAACTTGGCTAATTAAGGCTGAAAAGCCTCTGACGAGTTTTGCCTTTTCCCTCTGAACAATGAGCCGTCGCCATTCTGCGAGACTGTGGTGGGGGCTTTGGGAAGGGGGGGGAACAGTCCTCAGAGTGGCCGGGGCGGTAGCCAAAACGGAACCAAACTCTGTGGAGGCCCGTTGCTGATTGGTCGTGGGCTTGGAGCACAATGCTTTGTGGGATAGCGACCGGCACCACGCTGACGGCCCGCTTCATTGAGATTCAGTTCACAGTCCTCTTTGCAGCAGCCCGTTGAAACACTGGAACGTTCGGCTGCAACTCGAAGCTGAGGTTTCGGTCTCCATTTTAGCCTTCTGCCGAGACCTGACTGCAGCAGTGGTGACCCCCACCCTGCCTGGCCTGCCCAGCAGCGGTCTTGTGGGTGGTCCTGGTCTCGGGGCTGTAGTATAAATGCCGACTGGTCAGCTTTTGTGCGATTGTCAAAGGAGAAGCGGTCTCAGGCCGCGGGTCCGGCGGCCGGAGGTGTCAACGCGGTCCCATTTGTCCCTGCTGCTGTCAGCTGTGAAGAAAGAGAAGTGGACACGGTCTCATTATCCCCCTGGGAGGGGAGGGGGGGGGCTGATTGTCCACTCGACACTGCGAGGCAATTCTACACGTATCGGACATCCTGCCCACACCCACGTCTGACCTCTTTACGCCTGCCATGAATCCATCATTGTACATGCATTTAAAAAAAAGAGCTTGGTGGAGATTACTTTGTTAAAGTTGATGGTCTTTTTCCTTTCACAAATAATGTCACACCCGGTAACCGAGGCGTTGTTATCTCTTGGATTGCTTTGCTTGACCGCAGCCTTATCTGCCCCCTCTGTCAGACCCCTCCCGATGGCTTGAGGAGTGCATCTAAGGACGCACCCGACATCAGAGCGCAAATTCAAATGATGCCAGTAGACCTTCTTATCTGCGAACGGTTCTTTTGACCTCGCCTACAGTGTTGCACTCGTGGCCGGCTGGCGGGCTTTTCCTTCAATGCCTTGCACTGTAATCTGGGTTTTCGCCTCATGGCAGTTTAACTGTCATGAGTCGGTTCAGTAATTTTAGCCTTTCATACGCTACAAAGAGCGGAATATCTAAACCACATATATGCGAAAAAGCCAGTAATGTGGTTCTGATTCTTATTCTGCCTCTCGACTCACCCCCCCCCCCCCTCTCCTCCTCCTCCTCTTTTTTTTTTTTCTTTCTTTTCTCCCAGGGGAAAGTTTGCGGTGGTAAAAAAGTGCATCGAGAAGGCAACCGGGAAGCAGTGCGCCGCGAAGTTCCTCCGAAAGCGACGGAAGGGCGCGGACTGCCGCAAGGATATCTTAAACGAGATCGCCGTGCTGGAGTCGGCCAAAGCAAACCCCTACGTGGTGGCCCTGTACGAGGTCTACGAAACCAACGCCGAAATCATCCTCGTTCTGGAGTGGTAAGACGACACTAGACGTTGCACGTTCAACACAAACGGTCACTCAAATCCCTGAAGAGTTCCCGAGCTCCACATTTGAGCAGCTGTCCTGTCACTCCAAACTCTCAAGCCCACTCACTGGACTTTCTATGAGAGTTGTAATGTGCATAAAATGTGCCCCGTGCTCTTTTTGATGACACCAAATTGGCTTATAGAAAACCCTTATACATATTTAGTCATTTCCACCAAACAGGCATCAACAAAACCTCAGTTCCAATGAAACACCCTGTAGGTTGCATGACGGTAATGCCACTGCTTTGGGGTTTTCATGTGAATTGTCAGCTTTGTTTTGCAGTGTGTCGGCCCTGTGTTGAGTTACGTGCTGGGGTCTGAGAGCACAGCTGCAACTCACTCACTGCAAGTCTTTCTCACCTCAAAGAAAAGCACAACCCCCCCCCCCCCACACACACACACACACGCACACACGTGTGAAATGCACAGCTCTTGCTCTATCGTAACACGACCTCAGCCTTAAATGGAAATGTCTCTCTCTGTGGTTAGCTGCTCATCTCGCTGCGGCCTCAGCGCCTCGGTTTCTTGTTTTGCCAAACGGCTGTTAAGAAACTGTCACTTAAAACACCGTGTGAAAGCTACGACGCGCTGCTCCGTACTCCAGACTCGACGCGCAGATGAAGTTCGGTGACCCTGGTGAGCTCAGCCCGTCTGGTCTGCTGTGGCTCTGCGTTGAGTGACACCCTCCCTGTCCAGTCAGTGCTATCTGACCGCTCTAATGACAGCCTCTAATTAGGATCGTAATGACAACGTGGGGCAATTACGCTCGAGCCACGTCCCTCAGGCAGGAAGCCCCCCCCCCCACCCTTAGCCAGTCCTCCGTAGTCAATCCCAGACATGGAATGCCTCCTCGGAACAAAGGTCTCTCTCTGTGGGGTGGGGGGGGGGGGGTCTGTATGTTTGACCTCTGACTGAAGTGTGAAAGGGGAAGTAGCACCACGGTTCACCCCTACATGCCTGCAGAGAAAACACAGCAGGAGGTCAGTTCCCTCTTTTGGCGGAGCTGCTCGCTCTCTGAGCGTACATGCGCAGTGTCTAATAACTTAAAGAGCTAGGTTTTTATTTTTTTTTAAATGCCAGCTCGTGCTTTTTATTTCTTTTTATCTCAAATGCTGCGGTGACCCTCGAGCGAGACCATTGGCCCCCGGAAAGCTGCCGCTTCAAACTGTCTGACCTCGTTTACAAAAAATTCTAACCATTTTCCATTTCTTGTCGGTTGCAGCATGTAAGGCTCCCTAAAGTAGGACACACCACAACTGGGGTATAAACCGTTGTTATACACACCAGTTCACACACACACACACGCACACACTCTTCGTGTTGCTGAAACCACAAAAGAAGCTGGATGTTGAATTCAAGTCATTTCAGAGAGCTGCAGTGTGCGTCAGTACCAGAGAAAACCACAGAGTAATGACTAGTTCACTTTGATGAAAAATGAAGGTGCATTACTTTTTAGCTTTTTTTTTTTTGTACAGTAACTATGCTTTTCTGGAGCGTCCCTTCCCTATGACACTGATCCAGAAAGCACAGTCTTCAATTTCCTGCTGTTAAAGGAAAGTGTGCTGTTAAAGTGATTCAGCCAAGAAGGGTTTTCGTGACCAATCAACTTCTACTTTGGAACTAAAAAGGAGGTTGATGGTTTGCTGCTTTTGAAACATTTAATATTTTCCCAGCTCAAATGGTCATTGAGCTCCTCCTCGTGTGTGTGTGTGTGTGTGTACGCACGCACAGTCTGTTGAATTTTAACAAGATGGCCTTTATCAAGATTAAAAAAAACCTTCAAGGGCACTCTGTTGACAGCTTAATGAAGCTTTTAAAACACGTTGTTCTGGCACGCAATGAATTGTTTGGACAGGTTGGGTAATAGCACAAAGTTCGGTTGACTGATTCAAGTTCAGGTTTAATGTAACACCAAGATAGCGCAGTTTTCAACTTCCTCATTTCCTCTCCGCAATGAAAACCCTCCCTGCCTTGCTCGCACTTAATTTACACATGTAAATGAAAAAAGGAAAATTATAAACTGATCCACATGCACCCCCCCACAAAAACATGAGTTGTTTTCACAGCTGAGGATAGTAGTAGAGGAGGGCTGGTTATGTAACGGTTGTTCTCAGGGCCTGCTCACAGAAATGCCCTCTGAAGATAAGACGTGTGGCATCTAAATCCTCCGCACATGCGGATGAAGTGTCTGCTTCAGGTATCGATCTGACTGATGGAGCGTCCAACGTGAATCCACCATGTCTGCCCTTCACGTCACTTTGCTACACAAAGCGCAGCAAGACCAGGCAGCGCTATTTCTTTCCACAAAAAATGTGAGAAGTTCCCATTGAGTTGCTTGATTACCGACCCGACTGCTGTGGCCAATTGATAGTTTTAAATCCCATTTTACTTTTTAAGTAAATGTTTTGTGGAGTTACCCAGTGTTTTGTCTCCGTTTCCCCCTCCTGGTTGGATTTATTGAGTCAACCCGCAGTATATCAGGCTGTGCAGCCTTGTCTGCATCAGCTGTACGCTGATATGATCGTTCTTATCTCCAGTAGAATTCCTGCTAATGGACAGGTACATGCTGGAATTTTAAAATGATATTTACTCCGATTGGACTCTCATGCAATGTGTGGATGTGGATGGACTTTGTTCCTCCGAGCCAAAGTACACCAACGGGGAGACGTGGTGTCATGGGAGTTTAAAAAAATTACTTTAACGGTTTATTTCCTAAGATCGCACGAACAGGACAAGTTGGAATTTTCTATTGTGAGCTAGTGTGACTCAAGCTGAAAGGGAAGGGTGTACAGTTTTAAGGTGCAATTTATTATAACGAGTGCATAATCCAAAATGGAAGCAAGCCAAACTGAACTCCACAGGCGCGGCTCCTTTCCCCTCCACCCACCCATCCTCTCCTTGATTTGTTTTCTCAGTTTTCCTTCCTGTGCTCTCCTTGCAGCGCCGCCGGTGGCGAAATCTTCAACCAATGTGTTGCCGATAACGACGAGGCCTTCACCGAGAAAGATGTAATCCGGCTGGCCAAGCAGATCCTGACGGGCGTGGCCTTCCTGCATCGGAACAATGTGGTGCATTTGGATCTGAAGGTGAGTCCACTGAAGGACTGCATGTCCTTAAAGGGTGTTCAATTCCCCCGAGTGGCAGCCTAATGGAGGCTCAACTCATTCACTGTGGCGAGACCTCGATCCCACGAGGAATCGGTCAATGAAGACGCCTGAGAAGGAGCTGTCGTGTTTTTTATCGATTGGCCCCCTGGGGCCCCCGTTGCATCTCGCAGATGAACCATGTATCAGCTTTCTCAACACGCGTTTTGCGAGTCTCGACCACACGCACTTCAGTACCTGCTCACACAAACCAATGGAGTGCGTCCCACCTGCTCGCCGTGGCATCTCATTGGCTTGGAGGATGATCTCCGAGGAGCAGCTAGACGCTAACTCCCAGTTACCTTAACAGCTTTGACTCATTCGCACTGCCGCGTTATTGATGAGCTCATTGTGTACCCCCCCCCCCCCCCTCCAGCCCCAGAACATCTTGCTGACCAGTGCCAGACCACTGGGGGACATTCGCATTGTGGACTTTGGCTTGTCCAGACGCATGGACAACCTCACAGAGGTCAGGGAGATCCTGGGTACCCCCGAGTACGTCGGTGAGTCTCGAATACCCACAATCCCCTTTCAACGTGAGTGCCATTTGTCAAGACTAACCGGGGCCATGTGTTTCTCTCCTGCAGCGCCAGAGATCCTGAACTATGAACCCATCAGCACTGCGACAGACATGTGGTAAGTGCGCTGCTGTGGTTAATGTGACCATTTAGACTACTTTGCTCTGGTTCACATCTGAGAAAGGGAAGACTTATTACAGACATTGACGTCATGTCCCGCCTGTGCCGTGGACAGGTCTAGACCTTTTGACCACAAGATCATCTTTCCGTCATTGTAGTTAATTCATCACTGACCGCGGAAGACAGACTAATGTGTCCCAAAACGTATTGCGTAACCACCGACATGACAAACTGCCTGGTAACTTCCTTCCCTCTGTGCCTCCCCATCTGCCAGGAGTATCGGGGTCCTGACCTACGTCATGCTGACGGGCGAGTCTCCCTTCCTGGGTGACGGGAAGCAGGAGACATTCCTCAACATCTCCCAAATCAACGTTGACTACTCGCAGGACACGTTCGAGGGGATCTCCTCGCTGGCCGTTGACTTCATCGGTACCTTGTTGGTTAAAAACCCCAGGTGAGCCAGTTCACTGCGACGATGGCGATGTGATCGGGGGGGTTCTCATTAGGGCTCAAAAGACTCAAAAGGTTCTGTGAGCATCGCTTTCAGTTGATTTTTCTCACCGAGGATGTGAGTCAAGTTCACACCGGCACGGAAGTGCATCCGCATGTGTGTAAGCGAGTGCATGTGGTTAGAAGATTAGCGTCACTTCAGCGAAATCGTTGTTTCCTGTTTTGCTTTAGGTAACTGTAAACTCACCTCGTTTGATAAAAAAAAAAAAAAGTTTTATGTTTTGTGTGTCATTTCAACAGCAGAAAAGTTCAAATGAGAAGGTTTTTCATGGGAACCTTTGCAACCAAATTTCAGAATAACTCCTAAGACCTCCGAAGACCTAATTCTGATTGCGGTTCCGACACATTGACGCCACACATTTATTGATGAAAAGTAGCACGTCCACAGCCCGACTGGTTTAACTTCAATAGATTACTGGTGCCCTTGGAAAAAGTGGAAGATTCCTCAGCGCTCGAGTAACCGTGGGAGACTAAAAGTGCTTTTCTTTGTGGTTTTCCATGCTGAATATTTAAAGGGGAATATGGCCCGACGTCAGCGAGCCATCAGATGGAGTGAATCCAGGGGAGTCCGTCGGTTGTGTGAACTCTCCGACTCACCAGCGCTGTTATTGTCTTTGTGTGTGTGTGTGTGTGTGTGCACAGGAAGAGAGCCACGGCAGAAGAGTGCCTCGACCACCCCTGGCTGAACTCGCTCCCCCACCCGCACCCGCACCCGCACCCGCACCTCCACACCCGGTCGGGCTCCTCCGTGGACGAGCCGGAGACGAGCCAGTCGGAGTCGGAGCCCGAGAGCCCGGCTCCCTGCCCCGAGCTGGACCTGATCGGCTCGTACCTGGCGTGCCCGGGCCAGGGCGGGCTGAAGACGGGCCGCGACGCCTTCTCCTTCGGCGAGCCGCCCTTCCCCACGCGGCCTGAGATCAAGCAGGAGCTCATCTGCTGAACGGCGTTTCGGCAGGTGCGGGGGGGGGGGAGGGGGAGGGCGGAGGGAAGAGACGGAGTGGAGTCGAGCTCCGCGGAGCAGACGCTCCGAGCTGGTGAGCCCGCAGCTTCGTGGGCTCCCACCTGACACCGGGCCGTTGCCGTAGGGACGCTGTACGCCCGCTGATGGCGGCTTCAACTGCTGTGATGCTGGCTTGTGTGGAGCCGTCTGCACGTGTTTAGAATGAATGGCCGCTTATCCGTGCTGATTTAGGATTGTACCGAAGCGATGCGCGAGGAGGAGGAGGGATGCAGGAGGAAAAGAGGCGAGGAGTTTTTTCGCAGGAGCGCAATGCTGCCTTTAAAAGTGTCTGCGCCGGGCGTAATGCGCGCTAGATTCCCCCCCCCCCCTCTGCACGCACTGGTTTCTTCTTTCTATCCTATTAGCCTTTGGAGGTTCAGCGAGAAGGCCGCCTCGGGTTCAATGACTTCACTCACTGTGTGCTCGCATCAAAACAAGTTCTTCTTCGACCGACCCAGACAAACCTTCTGTGATGAGTTTTGTTAGAAGATTTAAAGGGGTTTAACACATGGTTGTGCTTAGCTAGAGAGTTAAAGCAAAGGACTACTCCACTGTTTAATTTATGACTGTTTTTCATGCCACTTCACCCCCAAAAGACACAAAGCCACATCAATCTTCTTCTTTTTTTTTTTTTAGGACAATCTGAAGCACTTTTTATTTTCCTATTGGACATGTTATGTTATAGTTAAAAACCAAAGGCTCTTCAAGCACAGTCGTCTGTCGGCACAATGAACTGTACATGTTAACCATTTCCCACAATCTACTGTCATATTATCTTTATTCACAAAGTGCCACTATTTTTTTTTTTCAACCTCACTGTTAATATTGAAGTTTTGTATTGCTTTGTTTGCCATTGCACAAGTTGCACAAGTTTTTTCTTTCTTTTTGTACTTAACTGCAAGGTTGCCACAAGATTATAGGGCTTAAAATATTGTGAAAACATCTGTTTTGGAAAGAAGGCCGTGGTTGAATTTGTGGTTCACTCCAGATTTGTATAAATATGTGATGTTTGCCTTCAAATGCTCGGGAGCAAAGAAATTGGAAGAAATTTCTCAAACAAGTACTGAAATGTATATTGTGAGTTAGTATTATTATTAGTAAAATAATAGTTTTCGTTTTGTTTACGTCTTTAAATATGAATCATTATCATTTTGTACGTTAACTTTAACCTTTTCCTGTCTTCAGGCCGGTTTGCACTTGTCCTTCTGGACGCTTTGTCGAAATGAATTGATGTTGATGGCATGCATAACAAAATGTAACAAATAAAAAAAAAACAGGTTCATTTTGTATCAAACTTTTTTGCATTTTTCTTTTTTTTTAAATAACATTTTTATTATAAAATGTTAACAATACAGCACTACTTATTCCAAAGCAGTTAACATAGCTCATTATTTTCAGATGTCATTTAAGGGGTTGGTTTCATGCAAACTGAACAAAAGATGGGAAAAAAAAATCACAAAACTGATCGGGTTATTTTCATCCAATTTTATGGACTGATTGCCATAACGTTTTGTAGACATTCATGTTTCTCAGATGATGTCCATGACTTTGGACGACTTTTCTTCTAGTCCCTCAAAGGATGTGCAAAACATTGGACATCTGCATCAGGTTTTGCTTCTCAAACTAAACTCCAACACAAGCATTATACCGGCTAAACATTATCATGTTGCCATGCAGGTGTTAGCAGTTAGCTGTGCCTGATAACAGTTTCAACATGGGATAGTTTAGTCCTGCCTACAAGTGGAATACACCAAAAATCCTTCTGTGCTTTCATAGATGGGGAAAAAAGTGAATTACAGAGATAGATAATTCACTGCCATGCAGTTTTTTGTGCTAACTTCTAAAGATTATCTTAAAGAGGACAATTGGACTTAATTATATTGTGACCTTTTTATATTGAAACAACCAATAATGTTTTTTAATGCATCTTTTGCATCATCCCAGCACATTTCTCATCATGTCTTTTTGTTTGTTTCGTGTGCGTCATTAACCTGAGTAACTTGTCTGGAGAAAAAGCAGGTCTCATACCGAAACAGATTACCCACGTGTGGACCACATGACACGTGAGGCATCTGCTTTTCCTCTCAGCGTGTCTATTTAGAGAAACCGAGTATCATAAAGAAAATACAAGTCCTTCTTTCGACCCCGTCCTCCATAAATATCCAAAAGACTCTCTGAACAGGAAATGCCAGCATCCTGGGAAGAGGAACACGAGAGTAATGCTTTCCACGAGTCTCTTTCCCTCTCTTGCACACACTAATGCGTGTTTACTCGGGTCAGGTTAAACAATATCCTGAATTCTTGCTTTAATGTGCTCTTCCTCTTGTGGTCAGCTCTGATGTGGCCAATGAGTAGAAGGTGGCTCCTGGAGCTGCTGCGTGGAGCTGAGGAATGCCAGAAATGTTCACTCCTGGCCTCCTTTCCTTTTTTTCAAACTGGGTCCTTTATGCCTCTCTTCCCTTCTTATGGGGCTTGTTTTCTCAGTGGGAGGTGGCTTATTGTTTCAGGACAGCAAACATACACAAACACACATACGTAAAGATCTGAAGTGGTTGATTTAGGTGCCAGGCTTTGATATTTAAGACGAGCATAAGAGGATGATTTAAGGAGACATAGAGGTTAGTTTGCGCTGGAGAAGAAACAAATACAAAGAGTAGTCAAAATAAAGGTTAACAAGATGACATCCAGATCACCTGCAGTAAACAATCTCTCTGGAATGAAACTACAGTTTGTCTTAATGCTTTCTGAAGCATCAGATCCTGCTTTTTAAATAACGACTTTGTAAAATCCATTTGTCTTTCTCAAGTCTGTGTAACAACGTTCAAAATAGATTACATTCATTAAACAAATATTGTCTTTTTTCCCACTGTACTAAACTTGAATGTCTGACCTCTGCTGGGCTGTAAGGTGCTTTTAGCTGTAGTCACAGGCGTTTTTTTTAATCTCGTGGTGACCGGCCAGCGGCCAGTCTGTCAACGCCTACGGCCCCGACGCATTGATCCCCGGAGGTTCGCGAAAATCCAGAATTTCAAAACGTAAACCTCTTGAGAAGTTAGAAGGGCTGCATTCAGGTCAAAACCATCAGTTACGTAACCAAAGGTTGTTTGACTGCAGTGTTTTTCCCACCCGTGTGCCACTGACAGCTGAGGAACACATTTGTTTATGTTAGGTACTTTTCCCTGACATGTTTGGGGGCGGGGCATCAGGCCGCTCCTTTCACGACACCTCAACTGGAACCCATTCGTCTTTTTACCAACTAGATTGGAAGCAGAGCTACTTGCTATCTCTTTTTTCTTCAAAGGGCCCATCGGGCGCCGTGCTTCCATCTCTGGACCTGAACTAGTGCACCGCTTTAGTCAGAAGTAGTTCCCCCCTCGCACCTTACGCCATTGGGGAAATTCCTTCACGCTCATGTTACTGATTACACTGTGGAGAGCACATTGATGCCAGAGAGCTCACGAGGGAGAGTGTGTTATTGCGTGTGCACTCTAACCTTTTTATTGTGGTCACAATGATCTCGCTGACACAATGTATCGCGATTAAAAATCCTTTTCATCTCCTTTGGGTTTCTGCTCCGATGAAATCCTCTCAGCCATTCCAGTGTTGACCTTTTAAGATCTTTAAGAGCCACACAAAGTCAGCAACAAGTGCAAGAGCTTTCGGGCCTCTTGATGCTGATGGATATCAGCGGTTGGCAGATAGGTGCTGTTAGGAGCGCAATGCTGTTAGGAGCGCAGTGCTTGTGGCGACGGTTAAACAAACCGAGACAAATCAAAGGCGCTGGTTGGAGATTTATTTCTCTTTCACGTGTCCCAGCAATGTTTGCAAGCAAAATAAAATAGAGAAAGAGGGCAGAAACTGTCCCAAAACACTAGCTGGTAATATGTTTCTCATGGTGGTGCCTTCGTAGCAGCGAGGGGGGGGGGAGGCGCATGCCTTTGGTTAAGCGCAGCTATTTATTCTGTCCTTGGAAACGGTTGAAGAACAACAACAGCTTTCAGAACAAAGAGCAGCACGAGCTGATGCTGCTGCCTGTTTTGCTCCGTCTGCGGTGGCTACATCCTCCCTCGGCGTGGGGGCGCTGCTGGCACACACGCCGCGCTCCAAAAGCCACACAATGAGCACACTCAGCTCACAGAACTTTTCAACTGGTAAGCTGCGTAGGGAACCCAACCAAAACAAGGGATGCTGCTAAGTGGATCCATAAAAAGGGTCAATTTCAATGCGGCTGGAGAGAAACAAAATCGCTGCCAGTTCTGTTTGGATTTGCAGGACGCGGCGCACACGATTACACACTCACATGTGCTCAAATTGTAGTTTACACACACACACACACACACACCCACACTCGCCAGAGTACCCATGGTGAACTCTGTCCGCTCACTGGTTACAGTCTTGGAAAAGAGTCCATGTGTTGTTTCAGCCCACAGCGCTTGTTTGCTATGGTAGTGGATTAGGGAGTTATTTGGGGTACACACACACACACACACACACACACACACACACAGGCAGTTACCTTCATTCAAGATGCATACACGTGCTTTAGGGAGGAGTTTTGAGAATAATCTCTTTCTTATGGCGCTCTCCATCCATGTGTGTTTGTGTTGTTGTTGTTGCAAGTTAAAAGATGTATTTATTGTACAACAATAAAAAGGAAAATAAAGTTATTGATGAAGATAAGGCTGGGTGATGACTATGGTTTCATTAAGGCCTTTTTTTGCAACCCACGCGTACATTTCCACTATTTGTAGCTCTTGATGTCGTTCATTGTCTGGACATGGAATAGACCCTTTACTGACACATTTACAATCCTGCTCTGCATACATTGCAAATACAGTGAGCGACATTCCCAAATTACACCCTAAAAAGTCAAAGCTGCAGTTGAAAAACTTTCCCTTAACTAAATGTTATTTTGTGAAAGGACAGAATAATTCAACACAAAAATGGCCTCAATGCTCAAACAAGCGGCCTACTAAGGAAGTATCCGAAAACTACATCGGGCGATATTCAAACTATGTGAACGGGTTCAGAGAAATCATCATGTGGGTGCAAGAGGAAACATTTAAAAAAGATGAAACCTCTGCATAAATGGGCCATGAATATCTTCACAGCATATCCACCAACTGTCTGATTGTATTAAATATAAAGAGTTAAAGACTCTTTCTGGTGGCATCAACCAGCATCATTTCTTTTTAAGGATCATTTTATTGGCTTTATTTTGGCCGTGCTAGCTGCTTGTTGTTGATTTATTAGAATTATGATCTCTGTCAGAATGATGGCAGAGGAAAGCAAACATGTCCTTTTCAGTAGAGTTTGCTTCCAGGAATATTTCCAGGTTTCTTGGTGCCTGTATAAATAAATTAAAGAACAAACCCCAACTGTGACAGCTTTATCTCTTTTCTATTTATTTATTCCTCCCTTCTCTATTTCCCTTTCACTTCCGCACCATAGTTCAGATTCATGGAAATGTTTGTGTGTCTCTAACATCTTCACAACTGTAAATACATATTGTCTGAAGCTTCCTGGTGGCATCGGCCCAATCAGAGTGTGAGAAAGAGGCAGGAAACAATAGCTGGGGGGTCAGACAGGTCGTGGAGAACTGCTGAACTGAACGACAGTGTAATCTGGAGGTTTGGTAACATGATGCCAGTGGTGTAGAAAGGGACCTGTGCTTAGCCGCATGGACCTGCTCGTCACTCACGTCTACCTCGAAGAAGTTTACCTTCTGCGTACGTCGCCAACGACGATATCCGAATGTGCCACAGTGATGCTTCTTTTTAAAACATTGAAATATCATTGAGGACGGATCGGGTCACATTGGTTCCATAAACAACACATGCCTTTATTTGCATGTGTGTGTGTGTGTGTGTGTGTATACAACACTGGGTTCATTGTGGAAAGAGATTTTAATAAACATGGGAAAAGTGGACCTTTCCTTTAAACTAACATGTGCATATTCTTGGTAATGCGGTTAGTTCTAAGCTTGAAAAGGACCTTATGTCACACAATATTAAAGATTTCTTGCATAACAGCAGTACTTTGGCACAAATTGTTATAAAAAAAAAAGATAATTTGTACATCTAACATTTTGTGCTTTAAATGTGCGGGAAAAACAGAAGAGAAGCTCAATATTATTCCACAGAGGACCTGAGAAAGAGGGGGAAACAATCCTTCTCATAAGTCCACCAGAGAAAGGTTTTCACACAAGAAATCCTGATTTCATGCACATCGATGAAACGTACAATGGTTTGTGTTCTTTAGGTTGCAGAGGCTAACAGCATCATTATTGCACACACGATAAGGAATGTTTTGCTTCTTCATAAAAACATGTTTCAGTTTTTTACTGAGGCCAAGAGCTGCAAAAGCACCTCTGTTATCCAGAGAACAAAATCCCCTTAAACATTAGGAGAAACACAACATTCCTCTGGAAAGGTTTTCTGCCAATCTAAAGTGCACTTTGTGTTTGCCTTAGATAAAAGGGAAGAAGTCTCATTGGGGGTTCATGCTTTGAACAGAGAAAAAGTCCCGGTAAGTGTAAACACCAATGGACTTCTCGGGCTGTTATGAAAGCTCAATCCCACCATTTACACACGACACGCTGGGAAATATCAAATTAAACGAGCTGGTCCCAAAAAAGACGTTGGATAAATAAAGAGCTCTGTTATGACTTTGGGCTGTTGTGGCTAATAGCCGACAACCCAAAATAAGCCGAACAGAGAACATGATGTTCCTCACCCCGGAGCGGCTAAAGGTTTGAATAGTGACTCTTGTTTGTCACGCTCATAGAAAGAATAACAGTGGCCCTAGTAGCAAAGTATATTTTTAAGGCTGCTTTAGATTTATTTCCAAACTACACATATGATTGATTAATTAAAGGAAATAAATGTTTGCCACTGCATTTTAAGTGGAACTATTATATTTGATGATTAGTGTAGATTCCTAATACAGAATATGATCAATAAATAGATAAAAGAAAAGTTAATTCTTAGGGCCAACTACCCAGCAGAATGTAAAGCCATGAAAAGTGATCACTTCATTCAAATAAAACTCAGACGAATTACATACATAGCTTTGAACTGTGTGAAATCTATCAGTATTTTTTCTTATAATACTTTAAGTGGCCCTTTGATGACAGCAGTAGTACGTTTACTTACTATTTACTAGTTAGTATTTCTGCTCTGTGGCATTAGCTTGTTTACTTTGATCGGAGTACTTCTACAACTGCTGAATATAAATGTGTAACATGGTTTCAAGCTGAAAGTTTCCTGCTGGTTTTGACATGAATGAGAAAATCAAACCCTTTCAACATGGGTGGAGAGTTCTGTTTGGACTCATTACAACATGATTGCCTGAAGACGGCTAGACCCAACAAATCCAGCGATAAAACAATGATAAGCGATACGTAACAGAAGAGGCCCATTGTGCACAATATACATAGCTGTAAATCCAGTATAAAAGGGCCTTCGTGGGTAATTTACTTTTCGTCTGCCAAATAAATGGCAGGGATCCTATTTCAGGCACAAACTTCAGCAGGTACTCTAGATACATTTATCAGGCAGAGGCAGCTTTAACCACTACTTTTATTCTCATGGCCGCACAGAGCCTGTTCTATAGCACCACCAAGAGGAGCGATGACACATTGAAATCCTACGGTCCCCGAAGGCACCACGTACAGAGAAGTGGGTCAATTATGGGTCAAGTAATAGTTTTCAATTTTCAGAGGACAATAGTTTTAACTGAATTACATGTATCCATCGTGGATAGAGCGCTTTCACCTCACACTTGAATACCACCAGTTGCTGATTGAATGCATTTCAGTGAAAAAAATAAAACCACAACTTAATCAAGCTCTTTCCAATTTATTGACAGTAGTGCGAGTGGGAAATCAATTGAGAATTATGTTTTTGTTTTTTTACTTGTCTGCTGTACTTATTTACCTACTACCCTTTAAATGCTTTGATGACATCTCAAACTTTATCATGGGAAAAGAGAATCAGACCACCACAGAAAGTCCTATAGATCCGCCTCCATTGTCAGTGTGGATTTATGAAAGGACACATCACAAAGGGGCATTTATGTTAGCGTGCTACGCAGGATTAAACATGGCTTCCTCTTCACCTTTCAAGCAGTGAGTGACATCCTGATGCAAAGTTTAGTTGCATTCCCTTTGGACCTTTATAGCTGTGTGTCAAACCGCTGCCTCATCAAGCAGATCAGATGCTTTGTGCAGAACGAGGCCAAAGCGGCGTGGGAGAAAGAGAGCCGTCGTTGGTACAACAATGAGGACAAAAAAAAACACCAAAGTGATGGACACTCCAGTCACTGAGCGTCAAACTTAATCTAAACAATTTGCATAAATAATAAACTACATAAAACACTGGTTTAACAAAAGGACTTCACTAAGAACAACAACAGATTATAGTTAATGCTATTTCTCAGAGGAATGATTGAGGATTTATTTGTGAGTAGATAGAAAACAAAAGGGCAGTCTGACTGATGAACTTGTGGAGTGTAACTCATGGAAACTGCAGCTCACAAGCACAAAAATTACTACTCAACAACACGCAGATTCTCAAAGAGAAGAGCCACATCAATCATAGAAGACGCGTAGCCTCGTCTCAGTCCTCGAACCTCCCATCCAGGATGCTTTCGAAGGTGAAGGGGAGGAACTTGAAGCCCTGGCCTGAGTAGAACTTGTTTTGGAACTCCACCCTGTAAAAGTAAAAAAACAAAAAACACAACAACACAATGAGCAGGAAGCCTCTCGCACAATAACGCATCCACATCGTGGTGATGGTAGTCAGGTACTGTAGAGCACACACACACAATGGAAAATAATTAAGAAACAACAAAGGTCAGCTGGATGAACTTGAGTGGTCGGAGTGGTCGCTTCACCGCCTTCTGGTTCAAAAATTCCAAAATAATACTTAAAACGTCCTTATCGCCTCTGAAGGCCATTCAGATAAAGCAGAGTCACCCAGCATTCCTGAGGATGATTACCCAAAAGGATAATTATGGAGTAGAGTTGCTGTAACAGAGGCACATTCAGCAGATTGGAAAAAGGCAGCGTGGCATTCAGCCAATCCTGACAAGAATATTAATGAAGGGAGAACAAAAGGCTCGTCCGTGCCGTAGCAGAGAGTCATGGACCGTTGCCACACATGCACACTGAATACTGGAAAGCACAACGGTGGCTGGAGCCACACTGGTTCGGCGCCAACGGAGCAGGTGACAGGAAACTACAATGTGGTCACTGATGGTAGCGGTGGGGCAGCAGGCCAATTAGAGGTTAAAACAGCAGAGATCAACTGGTTACAATTCTACAGATCTTTTGCAAAAGGTGTTTAAGTATCTAAAGTAACCATCGCAACATTTGTATGGATCTGCTAAATTTGGTATTTGGTTTAGTGATGTCGATAATGGTGTAGTAAGTCTAATGTTGATGGGAAAATTGCTCTTTTTCCAATATAAATCAGGAAATAAGCTTAACTTCAAAATGTACTGTTTCCTAAATAAATGGTTGTCATCTACACTGGCTTTACAATAACCACTGCGACCTTTGAACTCTTCAATTGTCATTTGATATGTGGAAAAGCAGGTCCTCCTTTAGGGGAAACGGCCCATCATGAACACCAGCAGGTGGCGCTATACAGCTGTATTTTACAGTCATATGGCATTTGTCAAGTCCTATTGTAAAATAGAAAATCCTGGAGGAATTTAGTTAGAGATTAAACTCAACTTACCAGTGCAGGCGCAGTGCATGCAAGAAGGCCGACAGACCCTCCATTATGAGAAGGATGGCCACTGTGAGAATAGCGAAGAAGAAAAAGACGACGGCCACAACGATGAAACCCCCAAAGCCGCTGGTAGAGAGGCCGATGTGCATCACCATGGTCCATAGCACCTCTGACAACTCTGCGTGTGCGCGGGAGACAGAGAAAACGAAGATTTCAGCGCTGTGAACAACTCAAAACACACATCATTGTAAAAAAGGCCGCTTTCAAAACATGTAAAGGTGGGGGACTTACGTGCGTGAGCCAGACTGAGGGCCCAAAGGCGCAGATAGGAGGCCGTGTTAGAGATGCAGCCCAGGCAGTACTCTATGGTGTGGATGGCCTGATGAACTGCCACATCCCCAAAGTTAAACTGCAGGAAAGATACGGAACATCACAAATCCACATGGCCGGAGAACAACATCTCCACAACAGGTCCCGAAGTCCACATGCGGGGAGAGGAGGGGGCGGGGGGGGGTGGTGGTCTGCTTCATTGTGTGTGTGCGCATGATCATCATTTGCCACCGTAAATAAGCGAAGCCACTGTTTAATTATTAAAGAGACGCCGTCATCCCATGACCCTGTGGACCCAGAAGCATCAGCAGCCCTGCTGATCCCCCATGCACATCACCGTGGAAACACTGACGCATTCCCTGCAACCCACAGTTTCAACAAGTGACTCCTGGAAACACACCGGCTAACACTTATGTTACACTTATGCATATGCTGACGCACGCGCATCCAAGAGCAGCAGCAGCAGAGCATACGTAGACAACAAAACAAGGGGCCTAAGTAGACAGTTGCTAGACATGCACGTTGACGGGGCGAAAGGGGAGGGGGGGGGGGGGGGGGGGGTTGCAAGGTGGAGGTGGAGCGTGAACTCCTGTCCTACCTCTTCCTCCTCGTAGGCCTTGACAGCAGGTGACAAAAGGCAACGCTTGGTTATTGACAGCACACACACAGATCGGCAGACAGACAGACAGACGGCACGTTAGTGCAACAGGATGGAAAAAAAAAGAGATTACAAGAGAAATCTGTTACTTGCTTATAAAGGGGGGGGAAGAACACAAAAAAAAGAAGAGGGTGAATTTTACAGGACAACACATGTTCAGTCTTGGGCCGGTCCGTAGAAGAACGCACAATTCAGCATGACTGTTTACTGCTCAACGTTAAAGCCCTTCAGGTTTACAACAGCAACCCGACTGAACAAGATGCATTGAATCCGCCGACAGCCTTTCCTGTAATGCTTAAGTGACAGTGTGGCGCCATTCATTCATAATTAATGTTTTCCATTGCCACAGTGCAACATGAGGCATCGGTTTGCAACTGAATTATTCAAAGAGGTGAGGAGATCCTATAACCAGCCCCCCCCCCCCCCCCCCCCCCCACCCCCTCCAGCCCCCTTCTCCCTGCCAACAAACGGCCGTTTCTCACAGTTCTGTGACAAAGAGGGGGCCCAATGCAGTCAGGTGGGAGGCGGCGTTACCTCAGGGTCCTCCTCAGAGTGCTGCGAGAGCTGGTCGTGCTGGATGATTTGGGCCTCGTCCTCGGTGGGGCCGTTGCCCACTCTGATCCCTCCAAAGTTCTGTGTGCCCTGACATAGAAGATGGATCGAATAAGTAACAAAAAGTAGGATCGGAACACATGTTATTTTTTAAGTCGTAGCACAGATCTTCTCACCAGGTTTTTCCGCCACAAGTGCTGTCTCCGCAGAACCAGAGTTTTCACTATCAACATACAAGGAACGCAAGCCAAGGCGATGACCACCAAGATGGATTGTATGGCCATCTACGCGGAGGAGAGACAAAGAAAAGCAGCACATGGGGACAACTGACTCGCCGTGCTCCATTTTCAGGACAGAAAGGGATGTCTGGCGGAGTGGACGAGTGTGTCCGAACCTGTCCTCTGTAGAGAGGTTTGTTACTGGGGTCGTTGTAGTTGAAGAGGAACATGTTGATGAAGGCGATGAGGAGACTGGGGGCGTCCTTGGATATCCGTGCGTCGTACGACAGCCACTTGTAGAAGATCAGAATGGCTAGGTAGCCAAACAGACTGGCCATGAAGACAATCTCTGGGATGAATCCCAGGTAGATATTAAGCGGCTTGTTGAAATAGCTGAAAAAAATGAATAAAAAGGAATGAACAAAATCGATTTATTCATTTTTTTTTTGCACAAATTCCAACAGCGACAAAGGAATACAAAAGTTGTAAGCACAAATGTTGGATGGAAATCTCACAGGTGGTTGAAGAGCCCGAGGGAGACTCCAAAGAGCATGTGGATGACTCCCAGGATGATGGACATCTTCATCTTGAACGAGTTCAGGAACGTCAGCTTGTTGGTGGCAATGTTCCATATCTGAGACAATACGCCCCAAGATGATGTGTTCAATGACCAATATTGCTAACAAAATGTCAGGTCGTGTCATGCCCGTACCACCGTTATTTGTTGTAGAGCAACCAGCAACTGAGCATAAAATAATCATTTCCCGAGAGATGGCGTGATTACAAAAGAAAAATCCCTTACCGGATCGATGCCGATGGGGTACGGCCCTTTGAACACTCCGGCTACCGTCGGGTCCAGCTGCAACACTTTGTTCCCTTCCAGCGTTTCAAACCTTTGAACGGGAGGAGAGCAGCGATCACGTCGGGCTCTGCTGCTACTGCACACCTGCCCTGCAGCTTTCGACACTTACGTCCAGTTGCCGCCCAGCCGCGCGTCGAACATGGGCCGGACGCTCCAGCCGGAGCCGAACACGTTGAGGGACTTGGAGAAGCAGTCGTTGTAAATGATCCCCGTGTAGACGGAGAAGATGCCCATCAGCAGGATGATGTAGCGCCCGGCGAACACCATGCTGAACATCTGCAACAAAAAATAAATGAAATGAATACGGTCTCGGGAGAGACAGGTAGGCCACGAAGAACACTCGCTCCACAGAAGCCTCGGTGCAGGCAGGACCACCGGTGATGTCGGGCCTCGGCGTGTGTGTGTGTGCGCTCTACCTCGTTGTCGTTCTTCTGGGCCATCAGCCTGCTCTCCCTCAACACAAGGTAGAGGGCGGCACAGGTCATGAGCACCCCGTGGCCCAGGTCACCAAACATAACGGCAAACAGGAAGGGAAAGGTGATGATGGTGTATGGCGCTGGAGACGAGGCGGTATGGAGGTAGGCGTCGCGTGAAACAACACAAGAGTGACACGGTCAACAGACAAGGAGATGACGGGGAATGAGTGCCTTTCAGGTTAGATTATGGCCTTGGGGAGCCGGGGAAAACAGACTTTTGAATTAAAAAAATAATAATTAAAAAATAGATGATCGGTAAGGAGGGCCAGGGGTCAAAGGTTCTAGGGACGCACAGAGAAAGGTGCGACACACGTGCTTACCCGGGTTGATCTCGCGGTAGCTGCCGATCCCGTAGGCATCCACGATGTTCTGGAAGCCCGATGTGAACTTGTTGGTCTTGTTAAAGGTGGGCGCGGGCTGCTTAGTCTGCATCCTATTGAGGATGGACGGCACAGTGGAGCCGCTCTTCTCCTACAGCAAAGACAGGCGGCATTCAGCACAAGATTATGAGACGCGTAAAGCCCTGAAGCACAACTAACATCGCCACCATCCAGGCACATCAGATTTGCAAATGCTATTGATCTTCTCCAGAGTGGTGGGTGTGCAGAGGATGCTGAAAGCGAGCCCCCCCCCCCGAGACAGTAACACCTCGATTCAACTCTCAGCCTGGAGCCTACATTACTCACAAGGCAACTCAACTGGTGCTGCTGCTATCTTCAGCAAATCAGACATGTGTCATGCTACTTGTGGCTAATGTAGCACAAGCAGCACGAACACAGGCGCTACAGTTAGCGGGAACACAAAGGCGTGCTGCAGCATCATTTAAAAAACATTTACTTCTTTTGTGAAGAACCTGCATGACTAGTTGGGATGCTGGTTTAAAACACACTACAGTCATGGTGAATCACATGTGGAGCCTGCACTGCGAACTATTGTGTCCCAAAACGGCTCAACGCCATTCAATGCGGGATCAGGTTAAGTTGAACCACTTTCTAAGAATAAAAAAAAGGGAGACCTTGTCTGACGGTCACTTCTAAACAGGGGAAATATTTTCCCTAAAGAAACAAACAAACTCACCGTGCCCCTGCGCAGAGCAAACTGGATGGAGTCCATGTCGGAGACGGGACACCACACCTCAGCGATCAGACACTTCTGAGTGACGTCGATGTTGCAGAAGTTGAGGGTGTGGTAGATGGCCTTCATCTTCCTCACCTTGATGAACCACACTCGGACCGTCTTGGCTGCAGCTTGCAGGACCCTCTGCCTGTGATCCTCAGTCTGGTTCAGCACCTTCGGAGGGGAACAGGAGGAAGGGGGGGGGATAAAATCTTACTAACGACTGTTTTTGTATGTTTGCCTGTACTCTGTCTCCTATTGCTGCCTGTGATGGCTTTTTAGAAATAGATTTTGAATCATTGATGGTTCACTTGTAAGTAAAAATAGTGTTTTGTAAGTGACAAAATGTCCACCAGAGGACAGAAACAACTTTTCTTGGTGAACCTTACTATAAATTTACAATTCCCACTGTACTATTGTAACCATAATGCAATTACAATGCATTTAGAATTCATAAATCCATCTATTAAAAGTCACAGCTATTATACACACATACATTTGGATTCCCCAGTCTGTCTCCTGCACTTAGTCGGAGGCTGTGGAACTTTTCACTGGGAAGCACCTGGGAGCGGTGCTCTCTGCTGCTGGGCATTATTTGTCTGTGCGCAACCAGGCAACAGCCTCCTGTCTCTTGAAATGGTTCCCGGGTGTGGCGTGTTTGGCAGTGTAACGTCATACACCTTTGGTTTGCGGATAAATTCTCCTTTCTGTTTCTGCTTCTACCTCTCTTTTGGTCATGGTGTTAAGAGGCGGGTCGTGACACAGCATTCAAAGACACATTCCTTGTTTTTCATGGACAAAATGTACTTTCACTGGTGAGATTAGAGAGCAGTAAGTCATATGAGCAACAGGCCGTCTCATCCATTAGGCTTCCCACCAAAGCCGACCGTGACGCCCACGTAGCCACCGGCCAAACGCCGCGTCTGCAACCGCCAGGTTTCACGTCCCCCAGAGCGCGGCGCCGCAGAGTCGTTTAGATGAACAGACCCCTGCCAGCAGCTTCTTTGGCAAATGTCCACGCTACTAAAATATCTGACGTGAAGCGAGCTGCTCACATGCTACATGCTTGTAGCGCAGCTCCCTTCTAACGGACTTCGGCCAGGCCCGGAGTTCGAATGAAAGCCAGGCAGCATTTACTGCAGCCTTAATTTAAGACCACTTAAGTCACATTTCAACAGCATAAGCGACGCAATGGAAACACTTTGCGTCGTGAGGATCGAATGATTCCCAACATGCACTGCGTTTGTTATACAGCCGACTATCAATAAATTGGTAGTACGCAGAATTTGGAAAAACAGTGAAAAGAACAGTTCTGACTTCCTTCCACTTATTGGCCCACATGTCATTGTGCAAAACGGACGTCTTGTAATCTGGTTTAGAGCCTCAAGAGAAAGAAAAAAAGCGTCTTTCCTTCCAGTGTATTTCTAAAGAACATTTTGAGGAAAAGCAGAAGTGACTGATCCAAGTTGTGCCTGTTAACGCGTCAACATCGTGTAGCCAGTTTCCCTGCCAGGAAACAAATACATATATATAAAAAAATGTGTTACCATTTGCAGGTCTTCAATACGAGCATTCACCCCGGCCAGCATCTCTTTCCTCTCCTGGGGCGTCTCTGGACACGGGTACAAGGTCGCTCTGAACCTGAGGACGGATGAAAAAAGAAGCACCTATAAAAAGCAAATGTCGGCCAGTAACGCGTCCTAAAATCGTACTAAATGTCGGCCAGTCTCGTACCCCTC